>NC_043983.1:17797320-18097320 GCF_902150065.1 Myripristis murdjan | reverse complement strand
GTAGGTGTCAGCAGATGCATGCATGTGTGTATGTGTGTGTGTCTGTGTCTGTGTGTGCATGCATAATTATGTTGCACAGAACTATGTCTGTGAGTTAGCCTCCTTGAAAAAGCACAACGGCTAATTCACACTGACAATGCAATATTTTCCAGATGGCACTGATCCACATCGATCCGCATCTAGGGGATTCATCCTTTTGTGCTTTCACACTACAAGTGATTAAGTTGCCAACAGCAGACATTCCACAATCAAAACTGCATGCATAATGCATGCATTATAGAATGCATGCAGGTACAAAGCATGTGCTACAAATTGCTGGATTCTGTGGAATTTTTCTTTGTTAGCTGCACAAGCAACAAGAACAGCTTAGTTATCTGATTGTATAAATATTCTAAATTTAAATGTAATTCATAACCAAACACTGAGCTAACTATGGAAACAAATCTACTAGTAAGCCACCTTTTTAACTGTATTTTATTTAAATAAGTGAACTGAATACACTGACAACGTCTAGTGGCAAACTCAACTGTCAGTGAGGAATGTGACACGTTACTCCCCTGAACCTGAACAGCTTGTGTATCTGTATTACGCAACATCTACATATAGTAATAGAAGGAAAAAACATGTTATTGTGAAAGTTTAACTACAAATGTTCACCTCACATACTGTACTTTTGGTTTCTTGACTCATTTGTTAACACGGACTGTGACTATAATGCAGTTACATGTGGTTATACAGAGCAAAACATTTTATTACAGGACAGCCCATACTTGGGCTACTGACTGTGACTATTACAGCCATAGCCGAAGCCTCCATTTATTGTGTGGACATAACTGAGACTCACTGGTGCGAGTTCTGTTGTATAAAATGGAGATACTGGCATTTGCAGCTGCCTAGGCCTGGGATCAATCAGTCTGAATTATAAAGCCTGGTAATTACAGGCTGTGATTCCGGTTAACAGCAGGGCTTTCCTCTTTCTCCTCACATTGATCTGAGTGCGTGCTCAATCAACATCAAGTATGGTGCTGTTTTCTTTTGCAATTCTCACACTCAACCAAGCTAAGCTCGCTGGCATCTCGTGACACGGCTGACGGAAGAATTGTCTAAGATACTCCGTAGTCAATACAGTAATGGAAAACTGTCATGTAGGCATGTGTGATACTCCATAAGCTATGGCAGAACAAGAAAAATACTGAAGGCTTTTAATGAGAAAGGCTCAGAGAGTGTTCTCTCTGTTTCTGGTAATTCTCAGAAACCCTCTACATCCGTAAGTAGGAGGTAGTAAGTCTCTGTTATCGTTTGAATATTCATGTTGGATTGCTGTCAGTTCCTGGCACAGTCACTTCCTTAAATGGACCAAGATGACAAGTCTATTACTGCAGTGTGGGCTTTCTGCTTTAGAGAACTCTTACTGTTTTGTTTTTGTTTCTTTTTTCAATTTCATATGCTAACAAAAAAAAGAAAGAAAAACATTTACCTCGAGAACTACCTATTGGACCTTTGAATGACAACATGAGTGATGTGACAGAGTAGTGGAAGAATACCAAAGACACGAGACTTTATCTGTCCTAATCAGAAGGATAGGATGCAGGAGCTCTTTTTTTGTACTTGCTGCTTATATGTTAGGTAACGTTTTTGATATTACAACTGGTAAAAGTATTCTGCAATAAGATAAGAAATCTACTGCCATTCAAAGCATATCTTCTTATCTTGGTATAAAATACAGCAACACAAGCCTCTCTCACTTATTAACACAAGCAGAGGATTGATCAATTACCCAATTGTCCATGGCAGACAATTAAGGTACCTCAGCAATTTTGGGGCCCAGGACGACTACAGTCACCTACAGTGGACTGACCAGGTGAATTAAGACAAGTTACTTCAGACAAACCCTCCCAAAAAAGTCTTATTAAGTGTGAGGTTCCCTGGGGTTCCATGGGACCTTTCTCAACTTTCAATCAGCATAAGTATGTACTATTCAGTGCTTTGGTACCAATAGAAAACCAAAGTTGTTAGGTTTCAGCTGAACCTAGATTCTTCTGCCAAATGAACACACAGGACACCAAAGCGATCTGAAATACTCCACCACTTGATTCCCAAAGCTTTTCTTACTTTGTAGCATAAGATCATGTGGTCATGCAACAAACAAATATTATGCACAATACAATATCACTGGATTAAAATAATTTGAAAAAGAGGTGATGTTTATGTTTGTAATCCTTTTGACAAGACTCCCTTACCTTATGTCTGCACTTCAAAACAACACCATAGGCACCTGAAAAGAAAGAAAACATCACATTTTGCTCTGAGATACAAATTTTAAATTGAACATTGCACCATGTATTTCAATGACTACTGTAGCCTTTTCACAGCTGTAAAGACCAAATAAAAAGTGACTGAAGATAATCACAGCATGAATTAAATTTTTCAAAAAGTTATTTTGTGGCTCACAAGGTCAACTTGTCCCAAATTTAAAAATGAGCAGAGGTTAACTTCAACTAAAAAGCTTTCCATTGTCACATAGAGTGAGCAGGCCAACGGTGAATGCCCCCCCTGGTGAAAGTTTCGGACCTAATGGACATTTTTTTCCCCCCTTTCAGGCAATTGCTACAAAGTGGCACAATTTTGAAAGCCTCTTTTTAAAAGGTCTCTCACATGCTCAAACGAATTAAGGAAAAACATCCTTTTCTATAAAAGGACAGGTGGCTTAGAAAGTAGGCCACAAGTGTTGGCAAGCTACTGTAGTTCTGATGTTATCGACCCTGGCAGACACACACATATCCCCCGAGGGTTCAGATGGAATTCTTGGACTGAACAGGCATATGACGAACTGCTCAGTGGAGCATCTCAAGAACATCGGTGGTAGACGGGGGCTAACACTCACACACTCTCTTCGATGGGCTGCTCTAATGCATTTACATACATTCTAGCTCAGGCTGTGTCTACAGTACTCAGAAGCTGAGGTGGTAGGAGAGACAAATTGACAGGTAAAACAATAATTGCTGCCACATGGAGAAGTTTAATGCACTATGTCACTAAACTGAACCCCTTCTTTTATGCCATTTCTCTTCCTAGATTATGGCTCTGTGTATACTTAAACGCAGAGGTGGAAGTAACTAATTACATTTACTCACATTGCTGTAATTGAATAGTTTTTTGTGTACTTGTGCAGTAATTTTACTTTTACTTAAGTACATTTTTGCTTGAGTACTGAACTTCACTACATTTTAGATCATATCCATTAGAGTCCAAATGATCAATGACAGATTGGGTAACCTTTCACAATGAACGTTCAGTCAGCAAAGATGAGAGGAGGAATCTAGTTCTACTTTGCTGGTTCTACTTTTTGTCATTTCCAAATTTCCAATAAAAGGTGCACAGTGAAAAAGTGCGGATGGTCCATGGAAGCGAGGACCATTTAGTCTCAACAGGCAAAAATGTGGATTAAGTGTGGAAAAAAGGGGAAAAATATCAGTGAGTGGCCTGATGATGAGAACCACATAGATACAAACATCATATTCTGTGCTTTTTCCATGTGCCAGTTGAGTCTACAGAGCCCTCACTTCCATCAATCCTTGGTAGTTTTGCAGAATGCACCTTTGAAAGAATCTAGTTTGAACTCTCATCCTATTATGACTGCATGGAAAAGATCATACCTAACACAGTTGTTCTGACAAAGTAACTTGGTAATTTTTAACCCAAGTAAATTTTAAATGAGCTACTTCTTACTTTTACTTAAGTGGATTTTTACAGCAGCACTTCTACTTGAGTAAAATATCAGCAAAGCAACTACTTTTATTTGAGTAGCAATTTGTAGTACTCTTTCCAGCACTGCTTATTTGTACTGGCTTCTGTTTATTCTGTTTATCTGTACTGGCTTCTGTTTATTCTGTTTATTTGTACTGGCTTGGCCCTCTACACTGCAGTCAATTCTAAATGACAAACAAAATTGATTGGGCTGAAGATAACTGAGGACAAATCTATGATGTTTCAAGCCGAGTGTATGATGGTGAGAGTGCACTGCAAAGGCAACAGAGATAGGCCAAAAAACGTGCACAACTCTACAGCGTAATATGGCATTAAAAGTGATGACTTGCTTCCAAGCTGAGTCATAGTTGGACAGGCACTCAGCTTCCAACTACAGCTCAAAGTTTCCCAGTGTCTTGTAGCAGGAGGTGGGAGTAGGGGTGTAAAAACTGGGACAAGTGGGTGGCCTCACCTCAGGCCCTCTACTGCTTTACATCAACCAAGCAACTTAATAAAGTATAATAACATCCTTTCAAAAACATGAGAAACATTTGAGGGAATTTAACTATTGAATCACATTGCCCCACTTATATTTATAGCAAGAATACTTGATTGCAAACATTGTATTAATTTTTGCACACTCACAGCATTTAAGTATACATTCAGTTACCAGTTCCTGGCACCTTCCAAGTTCAGTTTCTTCCTAATAATAGCAAACACATTGATCTTGACCTTGTTGAGTTGCACAAGCATGAAAGAAGAGAAGACCTCAGCAGAAGAGAGGCCTATAACAGCTTCACTCTGGGCTGTTTTCTAAACCTCAGGAAAATGGGATAATTATACACTGAAAAGATATATCAAAATGTGTAAGTATGCATTGTCTCACAAGGAAAGTTGTAGCAGTGATCTCTGAGTTAGTCAGCGATACCTGGTGGGCCAGTGTGTAGGCCTTCAATGTGCTATAGTAATAAACATTTCACAGCATACAGTGGTATAAATATAGCAATCTCACCTTCACCTACAATCCCAAGGACTTCAAATTTATTCATTACATCACCGATGTCAGGAATCTTCATGAAGTCAAAAGGTAACTTGCGTGAAGTGCGTGGAGCTCACAGAGGGGCGGCCCAGCTAAAAGATGGCACGAGGAGGCCAGCTGTTGGCTCCCTGGAGGCATACGCCGACTGAAAGCCATAGCACCCACCACATGCCTTTGTCAGTGGCTCACCCTCACCTGCACAAAAACATACAAGAGCTGTATCCAACATAAAAAAAATACCTACCTACTCACTCACCTACCTTTATTGGTGCACTGAGATCAGTTAATGCCAAAAGTGCATTACTTAGCATTGGTGAGGGTCACAAATAACAAAAGATGAATATCAGAACATTGTCAATAAGCTCACAATTTGTTGTGGCACATGGCACTTGATTCACAATTAATCATCTTGATACATAGTCTGCAGAGAGCCTGGTACTGTCACAGATGCTTTTGCCTTTCTCAAAAAAAAAAAAAAAAAAAACTCCCAAAGCTGTGCGTGTCAGAGCAGTACTCATATCAGAATTCAGTATTGGCCAGTATTCAGAATGTAGTTGTATATATTTGACAAAAAAAACAAAAAACAAAACAAAACAAACAAAAAAAAAACTGGTAGCATACACTACTACACCCTCTGGGCAGTTTAAAAGGGAATAATGATGAAGGGTGATGCATTTTGTGCCTTTGACATTAACTATAGTTTATATGTTTTACTGTAGGTTGTAAAATTAATAGGAGAAGACATACAATTTGATCTGCCTACATGTTGTCTGTCGTTAATGTTCAAATGTATGCAGCAGCTTGTGTTCCTAGCTTTTCAGGGCCATGTACCATACAATTTGCTTCATGTGATCAAAGCATCTCCTCCAGTAACCACATGCTCTTACTGACATTATATTAAATAAGATTCCAAATTCTACTTTTTTTCCATTTCATCTTTTTTTTTCTTGCCGGAAAGCTGAAGGACCAATGATGCTTGCTCACCTTCTCAGTCTCTCACATGTCTGTGGGCTCAGGAGATGCTCATCAGTATGCAAAAACTCAGCACCAAAATAAACTCTGTCTCCCAGAGCACTAAATATTACACTGCTCTATTACTCGCTCTAATCTTAGGCTTCAGATGCAGCCAGTGAACAGAGGCAAACTGATTACATTCAGAGGTAAGCATGAGGACTACAATAGAGTCTACTATACAGCTACTAACCTCAAATAGCCAAACTGCAAACACTATCTTAGATTTCTGGAGAGAAAATGTTTCTGTTCATCTGCTCGTGGAAACATGAGGGTGTTTAAGTGCTTCCTTCTTCTTCCCATTTCATAGCCTACATGTACTGGCATCTGGTCTGTTGTTTTCAAGATCAGATTTTAGCCAACTACTCTGTAAGATAGCCAGGTCTGGACCTGAAAGCCTGTTGTGAGCAGGAATGCACTGGGCATTGCAGTGGATCATATATTTTGTCTCTATCAACAGAATGACTCATGCGTGGTAATGGACTGAGTCTCTGGAATTCATGTTTTCAAAACAAGACCTTCAAATCCCCTGGCAGGATGAATGCAGCATTAGACCTATTTATAGCCAAATTGGGTCTATGAACACTAAAATCAGACATATTGATTAAAAATCTACAAAAATAAGGATGTTAGAAGCAGCATATGCTTTAAAGTGACTATTTGATTACCGTATCGTTGGGAACAATACAATTAAATTTGCCAAATATTCACATCATCATTATTAAAATGTTGGATTATTATGAGGAATGTAAAGAAAGTGATTACGGGAGGGCATATATGTGTGTTACATCAAATACTGGCCCTGTTGCATTTTTGTGACAAATCTCTCACTCCCCTCCTAAGCAATAACAACACACAAATGTACGTGCGGGGGTAAAATTGTGTATGTCACGTCACTGTTAATTAATCGGTAAGTCGCCCATATGTTCAAGTGCGTGCGTGTGCGTGTGTGTATGTTAGCCTTCACAACGCAGCAACGCATTTTTAATGCAAATCAAAACTAAGCCCAACAAGTCAAACACAGACACGTAGCAAGATTAATGACAACACAGTGCACAAATTCATCACGCTGAGAGTTTTCTAGCGCTGGTATCTGCTTAGTTATCTTGTAACTTGTGTGACTGAGTAGCTCTGGTGTTCTGCCTGATTCAGAAGGAAAAAAAAAAAACGCAAATTAGCAAAACAAACCTCAAGCTTGGTAACATTACGTTGCTTTTGGTAAGATTGCAATGAACATATTTACACTACGCTGAGAACTCGCGGTTCTTTTTCAGGAAAAAAAATGATAAAATAAACTACTCACTCAGTCACTGTTTGGGAAAATATGACAGAACTGGGCCCATATATCCACCCACCAACGAAGATATTTTCATTGCACCAGCTACAGTAACTGGATCCTGTGGTTGACAACCCGCAAGCAGATCGCCAGGCAACAGTTTCTGAGTGACGTGACAGCAGCCAATGAAAACGGCCGCAGCTTCATCGTTCCAACGCCTTCCTCATTTAAACCAATCTCAGTACAGCACGGCCACAGGAAAAAAAGCAGTGTTATGGTCTGAGGGTGTTTTGGATGAGGTGGGATATGATTGTTCTAATTTCTCAATTACATAATTCACCCGATCGGACTCCGTTTTCGGTGTGACAACATAATTGCGTTTCAAGATAATGCAAATAACACATAACGCGACAAACGCAACATCACGACGATGCTAAAAAGTATCAAAATTCGAAAATAAAGAGGGTTTTGATACCATTTGCAGTGAGCAGGTATAGGAGCAAGTGCCTTGCCCTAGGAGTATCTTGAAACCATAATGTCCGTATTAAAGCATAATCCGCACCATTCTCCATAGGGAGCTGCGTGGTAGACTTTTTAAAGTTTAAAAAGCAGTTTTCCTTTCTCTTGTTTTCGTTGGCTACCCCACTTAGCCTACTCCCCCTTCCGAAGAAGACATAGGCTACACCTAACTCAAGATTTACATTAAAGGAACTCCTCACAAAAATAAATAAATAAATAAATAAATAAATAAATAAATAAATAAAGCACTGATTTGTTATTGAGAGACTTCACACGTCACAGAAGTGGAGGCAGTCACGCACCGATTCACTGTACTCAGTTCATTAGCTTGAATTTATTCACCAATTTATCATCTCCGCATACCCATTACAGATTAAGACATGATTATGAAAAATTATGAAAATTTACCCGCCTTATTTTACACTAATAGAGCTTTTAGGAAATTCAAGTCACAAGAAAAGACTTCAATCAAACATCTATTCAACCAAAGGCCGCTGTGAAATGACGAATGATAGAGATGTTAAAACATTTCTGCCTCTATCTTTGCCCTCCTCTTTTATGGGTATAACGCAATTTTAACTAATAATACCTTAAATTATTATGGATAGCATAGGGTGAAAGTTATTGGCTTCAGGATGTTTTTAGGTTTGGCTGTTCACGATACAAAGGTGCCCCTTTCCCCTTTTCACAACAACTGAATTGGTAAGTTTATGTCTGCATCTTATCTGTGACCTCAACCCCATTCACACTACATTCAAGGTTTTGGCATGCAGAACACACAGGAGGGGCTGCATAACCATGTAACCTGTCCTTTGCTTGTTGTATTAAATGAACCCACACTGCCACCCACAGGATGAATGCATAACTGTACTGAACACACTTGTATCTTTTACCCTCACCCAGGACAATCTGTATGAGGTGACCTACAGTCAGTGTGCTTCAGACAGGCCACATACATCTAGATTTCATTCGATAGATATAATCTGAGCATCAGCTAAGATCCCAGTGTTAGATTACATCATATCAGTCAATGATGCCTGATAAAAATGCCTGATGGTAATCTCAGATTGAGGAAAAGCCTGTTTTGCAGACTATCTTGGGAAATGGCAGTGATGGTCCAGGAGCTGCTGTGGTTCCTTTCTGGAGTCTGATCATCATCAATCTGCAGATATTTTACTCCTGGACTTTTCACGTTGTGGTCAAGAACTGCTGAATCCTTCAATGATTTGTAATTATCTAATGTAAATATGTGTGTAAATATCTTGATGTTTGTACTCTTTGGCACAATGTGGGGTTGGCCAAAACATAAATCTTCAGGAAGAAAAAAAAGCATTGGATATATCAAGCAAGGCTGATGAAATAATATTTTTTAAATATTTAATATCGAACAAAAATAATATTTTACATTTCAGTGCATTGTGGAAACTTGTCATTATTCTCCTCATGGTAGCTATCTTCAGCCACTGTAGTAGTTAAGTGAGGATGAGCAGTGAGATACTCATAACAAACAGCCTGAAATCAATATATAGAGGGTGCACACTTTTTAAAAAAGATATACAGTATACCATCTTTATGATATACTGGTAGATACACATGCAAATTGCCACACAAATCTTGAAGCGATTTTTACTGATAAACGGCATGCAAAAATTTATGATGGAGGGATTTGGCATGAAATTGCACTGTAGATCAGTCCAAGATTTCATTTAAGAGAATATTTGCTCTGAAATAGAAAGTATATTTAAAACATTTTGTGAGAACATGTCCGCTGCAACATCACGCAAATTTTCAGATTTACCACTGATCAGAGGTGGAAGTAACTCATTACATTTACTCACATTATTGTAATTGAGTAGCTTTTTGTGTACTTTTTGAGTATTTTTTAAAGTCAGAAATTTCACTTTTACTTATGTGCATTTTTTTGCCTAAGTATTGAACTTCACGGCATTTAAAATCATATCCTTTACAGAGAACAAATGATTGAACTGTGTAAATTTTAAATTAGCTAATTTTTTACTTGTACTTGAGTAGGCTTCTACAACATTACTTCTGCTTCTACCTAAGTAAAATATCAACAAACAGCAGTGCTTCTAGTAGAGTAGCAGCTTCTAGCACTTTTTCCACTACTGCCATTGACTCAAAAAAACACAATTAAACACACCTTCTGAGAAAAAAGAGGATGTATAGGAAAGCACAGTGCACAGGTGGAAGAGACACACAGTGGACACAAGGGGACAAACCAGGAAGACACTTTTTCACCTTCATTTAAATTTAGATATAGAAAACTTCAAATGCAAGTTAAAAACAAAAAGCTACCAATTTCTGAAATGTTTATTAAAAATTAAAAACTACACATTTTAACCATTTGTATTTACTTTGATTTTGCTAGTTATGTCACTAAAAACAAAAGCAGAAGAGGTATTATTTAATCAAGTTTCATTTAAGGCCTCGGGCAATGTAAAAGTTGAAAAGGGTGTGCAGACTTTTGATATCCACTGTAAAGATGGATTCAGGTGCTTGTAGAGAGCATTCTAACAGCTGGTATGCAATTCCACCATAGAAACCACTGCATTTAGGAGAAAAGTTTTAAACAGCTGTCCACTGTAGTGACCGCTATGCGCCAAAGGGTTAAAGCTAACCTGTCATCAGACTTTTCAACTTTGGCTACATCACAGCCTTTTTCCATTGCACATGTAATTCTTAGTTGCAGAAAAGAGCTGCCATTAACTTGTTCATCACCAAACTGAAGAGCACAGCACTGAGAGAGGGTCCCACCCAGTGGAGCCAGTGATGGGACAAATGGATGGCCACCACTGCTGATGCAAATTTTCTGGCTGGAAATTCCATCAACCACCAGAAACTCCTCCCCAAGCACCAAGAGAGGAGAAATGAGAGTGATATGCGGAGGTTGTGGGAGGGCAGGGAAACTCCCTGAACAGGTCGCCTTCCTCTCAAAAGGTTTGGACAGTTCCACCAGAGTTTCCCCAGAGAACGAATTGGATGACAGTCTGCAAGCTTATTATAAGGATGCACAACTTCTATAATTGACTGTATACTCTAGGCTCATTGCCAGTGAACCAATTTTAGATTATTCCAAATTGGACTAGAAGAGTACAGCTTTCTGCACTACAAGCTGAACTGTCTGCGGCTCACATATTACCAGGCCTAAAGAGGAACAGAAAACCCAGGCAATTTGTTTTGACTGAATAATTAAGATGAACTTTGAACACCACTGGCTGCTTCCTCGTCTATAAACTCAGTTAGAACAGCTTTGTTACAACAGTAGTTACTCACACCCCTACACCAATGGCAGTGATGATTGGTCCAGTGCAGAGAAGTACCAGCAGGGTCTTGCTCTGCTTGTTGTCTGCAGCTATGCAAACTGTTATGACCAGAAAGGAATGACATGATGACCTCTGCCATTAAGGTGCTATATAGACTCACACCAGATTGCATGGCATTGAAAGCTGCCCCAGAAGCATTGCCGAACATCATATGGTGCGAAGGGGAACACAACATACAAATAAACCCACAGCAAATTGTTATTATTCACTGGTGAAGCTTCAGTCAGTGTTTTCATACACCTTCCATATTGTCATTTATTTTACATTCATTTACATTCAGGCATAAGGCATTGTGTTTGATGCGAGTCTCTGCAAACTTTTGCTTATGCAGTCTCTATTATTGCATCAGTCAGTAATCAGTGCAAGTATATCCAAACTCGCCTATGTTTCTGATGAATGTCATCTAAATACATGTACACACTGATTGATGATTATTTCATATTATTTTGTCATACACGCAAGTCTGGTGCTCAATATGGGTTTATATTGTTCACATGCAGCAGAGGAGCGGGATGAGCAAGACTTAGCTGCTGTTATGTAGCAAGAACTCGACAAAAAGCCGAAAGAATTATATATTGAATTATATATTGACAAGAACATTAGATTACATCCTACTCATGCAAAACAGATTCCAACAACAGAGGAGGTGAAGGAACGGGAAAGACCGTGATGTGCGCATACACTGAGAAGAGGAAAAAACGAAGAGGGTTAACTCGTTTCTTTTTGTGTAATCCAAAAATCAGACCGAACAGTACGGAATCTGATTGGCTGTCGATGAGCAAACCCTTGCGTGATTGGCTGAAAGTAGGCACTCTCGGGTTCGTTGGCTTGCTGAACACCACAACAAGTCTGCCTCGGTCTTCAGATTCTCTTCGCCTGCCACGCAACACAATCTTTGGCATATATTTAAGCATACACTAGCGTTACATTGGTGAAAAATATGGCAGCTGACGAATAGAGAAAAGTGTGTGGATCTTCGCTCGATTTATCTAGAAAAAGACGGCACTTGTAAGTTTATTCCTCAGAATAATACAGAGTTGCGGGGAATGATAGTTGAAACTATGCGGCCCTGGCTATATGTAAATGATCTCGGTGATATGGAAGAAACTGCTTTTAGAGGGTTAACATGAGCGCTAACGTTGACGCTAGCTAGTTATTAGCAAGCCGTAGCTACGAAATCCAGCGAGCCAGTTGTCAACACTGGGATCAGACTACTACCTGGAAGGGTGTATCGTTTCTGCTTAACGTTGGGTATGGCGTCCAGGAGCAAATATTCGGAAATTAAAACGGTAACAATTTGTGTAGGTACAAATTCGACGTTAGGTTGGGGTTAACCGGCTAACGACAATGTTGTAATATTGTTCTTGAGGCGAAATGGCCAGCTAAGTTAATAGTTCATAGTTGAGAAGCAGAGTTGGTGAAACACTGGAAAGTGATACCGCCGTTACTTGCGTTATCTCACGTTATACAAGTAGCCGTGGCAAGAATTCATGGAAGGTAGCTAGGATAATGTACTAACCCAACGTTAAATTGGCCACAGTAATGTCGGCTTCATTATCACGTTAATGAAACAAAATAGCTAATATTGTCTCCAGCTTCAACGGGTTAACGAAGGTTAAAGCTAATTGTACAGCGATACTTCAAGTCAGAGCACGCAGTCCCATTTTTCAGACTTGCCAGACAGCCTTTGATGTCTTTCTGGATAGCTCATATTTGTGAAGTTCCTGTTAGATAGGATAACGTTGCAGTGAAATCAGAAGGGTGTAGGTAATGCACAGTAAGTCAAAAATAACTGTTACTCTAATGTTATTATGGGCAGCCCAAGTTCAGTATAGGCCCAGCTTAACAATTTTCCTTCTCATGAAAGCCATCCCTCCAACACTGTGTATGTGGGAGTGTCCATGACTGGAATATTACTGTAGCTGCATCAGAGTCAGCTTGATGTGCTTTAGTTTGCAGAAAGTCCATAATGCACTTTCCTAGATGTAGCAGCATGTCCCTTCTGATTCAGTGTGGCTGCTAGTTTATGTTGAATGCTACTCTTTCTTGCGCTCAAGTTAGTTTGTAATTTAGGATATTACACTGAACTACCATTACCCCACAACTGGCAGTGTTTTCTGCTGTTGTCAGAAACTGTAAAATACATAGTCTGCATTTGGATTAGTTGGTAGAAGTGCTGTCCAGGTGACCCGTTCAGAGTATTCATATAGACCCATGAAATCCAGATGCTGTTGGTGCAGTTGAATAAATGGAGTGGCTTCCAGAATTGATGGAAGCTGTGATGAAAATGAGATCAGATAATGGAGATGATAACATGGGTGCGTGATTGATAGCTTCTGTCCTAATTTTCTATTGTTTGGAGCTCAGATTGTATGATTCCTTCAAATGTAGCTCAGCATGTTGATGGTCACAAGAGAGTCTGGAGTGTTACGCTTGCTACAGAGTGAATCTAGTGCCAAAAAATTAAGGTTATTGAGAATATACTATTTCTGATTTTGCGAGGGAGTCTTGTATCTCAAGCCTCAGTTAATTCTCAATGAAACAGTATTAGGCGATATTGTGACTATGAGGAAAGCTGGTTTTGCGCATATCTCCACACATATAGCTGTACCCATATAAACAATGTTGACTTTAAAATAACTGATCAACTGGCTTGAATAATAATGACAGCTTGAAACCCTGGTAATCCCACTTGTTTCACATGTTGTGGGGCTATCTGACATTAACTAGAGTTTTAATTTGATACACATTAATTATTCTTTGGTGTAATTTTGTGTGTTTTTGTTCCTACTACGTCTCATAAAATATTGTCAAATTTTCTATTTCTTAGGGTAAAATTACAGGAGCATACTGGGTCAACATCACGCACCCTGCACCTTTACTCTCATCATAGAAGTATCACCATTTGTCATCAGCCAACATGGGAAAAACTTCACTAAAGGGTAAGGAGACTTTATTTGACTGTGTTCAGTAAAAAGTTTTTTCTTTTCCTTGGAAAAATAAGAAAGCAGATTTGTCTCTATGCATTGAAAGGAAACTATGTCATGTTTATTAACACTTGCAAACATTTTTCTTTGTGTCCCTTTGCAGTTATAGTCATATAATAATAATAATAACAATAATAATAATAATAATAATAATCAATATCACAATTCAATAACAAAATTCAATATCAGAACTCCTTTTTGTGAATTAGAGGTAGGCTAACTGAGACCTTCTGTCAGATTGTTGTGATTGCATTCAGAAGCTTACACAAGACATTTCAGAGTTGGTAATAACATGCAGGGGATGTCTTGTGTAGTGACGACAGTCTCTAGGCCTCATGATATTATTTCAGAAACTGATGCATTCGGTCTGAGATTGCATTCAACCACTTTTAATAGTTTCCTCAGGAATCCCTATTTAGAGATTCCCTGCCAGTATTTAGACTCCTGTTTCTGAATCTCAGTCAATAAATTCAGATGGGAATTATAATTTCTTGGATGATATAACACTTCATATCTAAGCACAGGCTATAATTTTAGAATATGGAGTTCATATTTAAAAACAACAGTAAATTTTTAATGACAAACTTTATTGAAGACCAGATTAATAGTAGATTGCCCTCTTTTGTCTCATCTGTTATTTTAGTTGCATCCTCACAGTTAATAAACTGTGTGTTACAAGTATAACCCCTTGGACAAGGTTTTCAAAATGGGACCGAGACTTAGTGGCATAGCTGCAGATACCTGTGGCAGGCAGCCAGTGTTGGTGGTTGACTGCCCAGGAACTAAAATGGCATTGTGTGTGGGAAGAGCAGAGTATGTACTCCATGAAAGACCACTTTAAAGATGTGTGTGAATAATTTTTGAACAAATTTGGTAACATTTGCATCATTAACTTGATCATTTTTAGATCAGAAAGATGGCAAAAAAGAGAAACCAGGAAGGAATGTTCCATCGCCAGGTACAACTCCTGCAGCTACTAAAGGTAATCCTTTTTATTTTTTCATTTTTATATAATATTTTAACTGAATGTTGTCCAGGATAGACTTTTGGCTTTCTATTGATGGTGTCTTCCTTGTTCTGTCTTCTCTGTAGTAGTTTGACAGTTAAACTGCTGTTACCTTATGAAATGACCTGATTGGTCAATGGCTTGATG
Organism: Myripristis murdjan; assembly: GCF_902150065.1. NCBI lineage: Eukaryota > Metazoa > Chordata > Actinopteri > Holocentriformes > Holocentridae > Myripristis > Myripristis murdjan. Next base: position 18,082,244 of record NC_043983.1, on the reverse strand, counting down.
ATACAACCTCAAATTCATTGACAGGTTACATAATGTTGTGACCTTCTTCATTATAGTGTATTAAATGGATTTGGATTGGACCTTTCATCACCTTTCATTATTTCTTTTAAGATACTTTCAGCTGGGAAGAGTATTTGAAAGAGACATCATCTACACCAGCTCCGCCAAACTTTTTTCGTCAGGTATGTTCCCATTTAGTCTTGGCTGAAACGGTTCCTTTCTTTGTTGTGGAAAACTCTGCACCTGGATTCACACTCCGAAGTGAAGGATTCGGCATTGTTGGCAATAACATTATAAAAAATAGTAGAATCTTAAAGTATTTTGTTTTGACGGCTGTTTTTTTTAAAATACAAAAGTTAGTAAGGTAAGTGGTTTGTGACTTGCTGCCAGTAGAGGTTTACAAACTGAATTTATTGCCTAACATAAAATTCTGAATATATTATAGACTACACATGTGAGGCTCCAGTTACCCAGAGCCACTACAGTGACATGATATCATTTCAACTCAGCTAAAGACAATTTGGACAAATAATGATTTGTTGTATTTGATTTGAATGATGCTTACATTAGCGGCACTTACAATACTGTCCTAATGTCTGCAGGCCAGGGTCCCACCCTCCAACGACTTCAAGGTGGGAATGAAGCTTGAAGCCCATGACCCACGCAATTCCACCTCAGTTTGCATTGCCACTGTGATGGGTTTAACAGGTGTGCGTCTGCGTCTCCGTCTGGATGGGAGTGACAACAGCAATGACTTCTGGAGGCTGGTAGACTCTTCTGACATTCAGCCTATTGGCACCTGTGAGAAGAATGGAGATATGTTGCAGCCGCCACTGGGTATGGAAACTTTTCATTGAGGGGAGGTGGGGTTGAAATGAATGCAGTGCATGTCAGCATTATTAATAAACTTTGAAATTTTGATTATAATTATTTAAAGATTATTTGAAGTAAATGAAAGACCTCAAATGATGTGTGTGAGAGGCAGTTCTTTACATTACAAATCAAATTATCTGCCATGACAGAATCTTCTTTAAAATATTACGTCATTGTGCTTCTGGTTGCTTATAACCAGTGATGGGAGTAACGGCGTTACAAAGTAACGGCGTTACTTTTATCAGTAACGAGTAATCAAAGAAATTACTGTTTCCTCCGTTGTAACGCCGTTACCGTTACTGACAATAAAATGCGCCGTTACTTGCCGTTACTTACTACTAATACTTATTATTATTATTTTACTATCCTGTTCGAAAAATGTGCGTCTTGTGGAGAAAAAGCGGTGTGTCAATTTTCAAACAAGTCGGACTTTGCAGTTTTTCGTAACTTATCAACATGCATGGAGAATGACTGAGCACAAATTAGAAGAATTGTCTGTGTTCTCCGACGGCAGAGCGGATAGTTTCGCCGCCTGTCGTGCAGAAGACCACGGGTTCAATTCCCCATCCTGACTAACTGACATCACTACTTTAAACTATAATGTGTTACTTTTTCAAAGTAACGTGGCCAACACTGACAATGATAGATGAAATTTGACAGCAATGTCCACACTGCAACAGCAACGCAAAAATATATGCATTAATAAGATGATTTAAGAAAAGAAAAAAGTAATTATAAAAATTACTTTCCCCAGTAATTGAATTACTCTTCTGCAGCAGTAATTGAGTAGTAATCAAAATTACTTTTTTACAGAAGTAATTAGTAATTGTAACTTATTAGTTTTGTGAGTAATTGGTCCCAACACTGCTTATAACATAGCGTCTACTCAATAGTCAGCAACTGTAGAGGCGCCGTGGCAGAGCTGTTAAATCTTTACCCCGCAGTAAAAGAAGAAATGGCACTATAATAAACTTGAACTGAGAGTGACTGCATGATCATTCTGTAGAAAACATAATATGTCACTTTAATATAGCTTTGCCACAGATTGCAGAAAAGGTATACGTAATTGGGTTAAAGAAAACTAAAATCTCAGACCAGAAAAGTGTTTTTTGGCCCTTAAAACTACAGTTTACTTAAGTCCTATAGTGGTTGTAGCTTTCTTTTAAATTTTAGTATTTCATAGTACAGTAATAAATGTTTGCCTGCTGGTTGTATTTGTCTTTGTTTAATCAGGTACACCAAGTCAGTCTAATTCATGCCACTGGGCTTTAGTTTTATAGTTGATTCTCAGCCATGCCTGTGGATGAAATATCTTTATGCATTTTGAATCCTCACATCTCTATATTCTAAGCTGTCAACTATGCCCAAAATAGACACCTACGCACTACTTATCTTGACGTTAGTTATCATGCCCTTTTCAGTGACGATGTCCCGGATATCTCACAGAAGTCTACTGGGAAAGAGATTGCCAGAAGGAACTCAGTGAAAAATTTACCATTTCCAGCTCTAGAGTTTTTGTCTGGTTTAGCTTCCAATCAGGATATTTAGGTTATCATCACCCCAACCAGTTAATGCACTTTACCCATATATTGCTGCTGAGAATATGCTGTGGAAGTAAATCTCTGAACTGGGATCACTTATTGTGAGTGAGAGTTGTATAATTATTTGCAGGGAATGCATATTTGGTCATTGCAGCAGTTTATGTAGTTTCTGTGGTCTTTTATGCCCTTTGGTATTAACATGCGTCTCCTGTCCAGATTGCAATCAATCATGCTTTAGCTGCATTTACACTTGGTATTAATATGTCTCTAGTGTCTGCATGGAGATCTGATTACGATCCAATTGCACAATACTGCACACATCACATCCCTGGGTGCCAGTGCAATTTTTTTTTTTTTTTTAAAGATGGTAATCATTGGTATGTACCCCTAGCTCTTTGTTGGGTCTGGACTGGAGAAAGCATCTGCATTCGCACTTCTGTTCAATGTGGTCACATAATGCGTGTCTGACCACCTCTTTAGATGGATCGGGCGGTTGGATTACGGTATACTCAGTGCATCTTGGGTGTATGTACATTTGTATTTTTATGTGGTCAAGCACTATCTGGTTAATGTCTGGCCACCCGAGATACATGTTAATACCAGGTGTAAAGGGTGTCTTTGGTATCCCTGGTCAGTTTTTCAGATTCCTTAGTTTAAATCAGAGATGGTTGCAGATTTGAATAGACAAGGCTAACAAATCCTATGTAGTAATTAAAACATATGCAGTTGAGAACAACACGACAGTGAAAGTTATCATTATGATTATTTTGTGCTTTTTGTAATAATGCTAACGTGTTTTAAACGTGACTGTTTTCACAATGTAAATAGGGAAAAGCAATTAGGTGAAATAATCTTCAAGGCTCTACAACACTTCACTAACCTGTGACTGCAAATGGCCTCAGTGTTTTGAAGAAAACAGTTGTCATTCATTCTCTGTAACAAAACTGCTAGAGGTATAATATTCCCAAAAAATAACATAATGGCCTCATCAAGAATAGGTGAAAATACATGTCACTGCACTCCATTATGCTCATCTGATAGAAATAGCACTAATATCAAGAGAAAGATAGGTTAATCTTTTCAGCTGTAGCAGACATGTATACATATTAGGTTTTTATTTTTTTTTTGTCCCAGAAGAGCAGCTCATTGATGTTTGATGCCTTTAGGGCTGCAACTGCCTTCTTTAAACCCAACAAAGATTTTCAATTGTATTTAAATCCGAGGACAGAGAGGCCACACCAGGACATTCCAGGATCTGTTTCTTAACCAAGCTTTGGTTGGTTTGGAGATCTGCTTGCGATCATTGTCTGGCTTGAGAGTCCAGGTACATGGTCAAGATTGACGATTCCTGCAGCAGAAAAACTTATCCACATCATCACTGACCCACCTCAATGCTTGACTGTGTGGATGGTATTCTTCTAGTCTTAAGCCTGGCCTTTCTCACACCAGACATACAGCTGATCCATGTGTCCAAACAGTTCCAGTTTAGTTTCATCAGGTCATAGAGCTGTCTCCCAAAACTCTGCAGTCCTATCCAAATTCCTCCTGGCATATTATAGTCAACCCTTTATGTTCCTTGTGGTCAAGAGGGGAGTGCGTCTTGAAGTCCTGCCATGAAGTCCTTTTTTATTCAGTGCTCGTCTTATAGTTGCCCCTGAAGCCCATCTTGTCATGCCACTTGTCCCATCTTCATCAGTTCATCCTGTAGGCCTGTTGCAGTAATATGTGGGTTTTCTTAGTTGTCCTTATTAAGTTGCTAAGGGCTCTTGATGAAATTTTGGGCTTTCTTCCACGACCAGGCAGGCTTGCAGCTGTGTCATAAGTTTTAAACTTTCTTCCAATGCTCTCAGTGGTGTCTCTTGGAATGTTAATTTTTTGGGAAATCTTCTTATACCCACTGCCCTTCAGGTGCAATGAAATAATTTCCTCTCTCAGCTTTTGCAGAGGCTTGTTAGTCTTACCATTATTGCAGCTCACCATGAACACCTTCATTGGTGGGGTTTATCACAAGCAAAATGAAGCAAAATTAAGGATCATTGAGTTCTTAAAGGCTTTATCTTTTAACTTAAAACATTTTTAAAGAAGATTTTAAAAACAGCAATAATTATATAAGGTTTGAATAATTGTGACATGGCTATTTTAACAAAATATAGTATTACACACGAATATTGTATCATACATTTTCTTTGTTGATTTTATGTATCACTCAACTGATAAAGAAGTTATCCAAAGCAAAATATAAAAATATAACCCATTGAAAAAAACTTAAATTTGTGAATCCTTAAAATCTTCGTGGGGTTGAACACCTTGTAAAATCGCAAGGTGTTTGTGCCAATAATACTGACCAGCACTGCATTCTTATTTTTTATCTAAACTCATTTATCTTTTTTCTGCTCTCTCTCCAGGGTTTCGCATGAATGCCTCCTCATGGCCCATGTTCCTATTGAGAACGTTAAATGGAGCAGAGATGGCTCCAGCAGCAGCTTTTAAAAAAGTATGTTGTCCTTCCAACATCAGCTTGTCATACAAAAAGTGCAATATTGTCTTGGTTGCAATATATTTATTAATAACGTGTCTCAACGTGCCGTCCATTTTCAGGAACCTCCAAGGCCTGCCCAGAACAACTTTAAGCCTGGCATGAAGCTGGAAGCTGTGGACAAGAAAAACCCTTACCTCATCTGCCCTGCAACTATTGGAGAAGTAAAGGGTGATGAGGTCTTTATAATGTTTGATGGCTGGCGGGGTGCTTTTGATTACTGGTGCAAGTATGACTCCCGGGATATCTTCCCTGTGGGCTGGTGCTCCATCACAAAGCACAGTTTGCAGCCACCAGGCAACAGTGGTAAGTGCAACCCCCTAGGTGGCAGCAGAGTACTGCCTATGCTACAGTAATACCATCCATGAGTATCTGAGGCAGATGTTGTTGTGATAACTGTTTCCTTTATGCTCATTAAGCTGTGGTGGCCCCAGCTGTAAAATTGCTCCCGCAGCTAGAAAAATAGAAATACAGTTAACATTAATCATCTGGGCCTACTGCTTAGCCTGGCAGAGTAAAAACACACACAGGCTAATCCTTAACAGGTGCTGGACATAATACAAAGCATGGATCAAAAGTAGAGCCCACACTCCAAAAGCTGCTTCCAGGACCTTTATGAGCACCTGTGGTGTGATGTGATGTTGTGCTCAATGTCAAACTAGAGACATTTGAAAACTATAGCCACTAAATAACCACATCTATCTCTTGGAAGGACTAGCTCATGTGAGAAGCCACAGGACCCAATCCAGACATCATCATTGAAGCCAAAAAGATACAAATCACGGTGTGCACACAGTGTGAAGAGACAAGAAAAAATAAATTGTGCACATATTTACACACACACACACACACACACACACACACGTGTATGTGTGTATGTATATCTATATCTATGTGTGTGTGTGTATATATATATATGTAGTTGACATATAGGGAAGTTATACGTGTAGGAGAGTCATGTTACCCAAGTACTTTGGACACAGGATGAATAATGACAGAACAAGCCCACTGTCCTTAGTGGTACCTCTAAACTATTTTATGTACATGATATTTGTGAGCTCCACAGGTGGGAAAAAAACTCAAACCAAATAACAGATGGCAATAAGATAAAACTTACACAGTAAAATACAATATAGGTCTCATAGACACACAAGCAAATAGTTCATCCAGAATATAATAACAGCTATACCATTACATATATATATATATATATATACCAGTACAGTTTAAAAAGAAAGGAACAAATGTCAAAGTTCTTACTTGTTTCGTTTCTTACTTGTCATATGTATGAATATTGTGCACAGAATGGTAGAAACATATAGAGACTAGAGAAAACAGTTCATAAATGCAGAAATCTTTTCTATTGGGAGCTCAGGATGTCTCAGTTTAAATACATCTGTGAAAGACATACAAATCTTGCATGAAGACGGATGTGACAAGAGTGTCTGTAACCACGTCAGTTATGTTTGGCTTTTGTTATTTCTCCTCTCTCTAAAAAGAGATAGGGTTAGGGTTTTTCCCTTGAATATGACCCTTCCCAACACAAATCAAATTATAGCTCTCTTTGCCATGAAAAGTTCTCTTTGGATCCCGAGATCTTGTGCTGACCTGAACATTGTAATAGCCCGACTCAAGTCAGCAGTCTGAATGACCACCGAGTGTTCCTATTTGATAGCCTCTAATACATGTCATTTATGACCCTCTTCTCTCTCTTTTTGCCCAGAAGGAAAAACACATCTCTTTACACCAGCCTATAATAAGACATAATGGATGACTTTCTGAATTTGTGGGGAAATGAACGTAGATTTACTTCTGAATGGTGTTCAGAGGTTACTGAGGACACTGCAGAGACGTTGGCATTGCTGGTTATGTGAGGGCCAAATATATAAGGTATCGGGATTTATTAAGAGTTCTCATTTTCACTATAAACAAAATATTTCTGAGTGGAGTTTTCATGTTCTCCCAGGTTAGCGTGGGTTTCCCTGGGGTACTCCAGTTTCCCCCACCATTAAAACCATGTGTGTTAGGTTAATGCTCCCGTCAGTACCCTTGACCAAGGCATTGGCTTAGAACTGGAGTTGGTCCCCAGGCGCTGCACTGCGGTTGCCCACTGCTTCTAAGAGTTAGGATGGCTTAAATGCAGAGCACAGATTTCCCTGTGGGGGTCAATAAAGGATAACTTAACTTAATAACTATATTTCCAAAAAATATATGAAAATCAAAGTCTTGCCAGTTCTTGCTGGTTCTGCAAATCCAGTAATTCACTGTTGGAGTAGGGCCTTTTTCCTGTCTGTGCTTTCTCTTTCATTGACTGTAGGTGTTAAGGTGTCTAAATTTATAGACACAAGGTACAGCTCTCTGTGTATGGAGAGTTTGTCCTAAAAAATAACTACTACAGTTGCAATTATTGCACGATTCTCAGTTTGAAATATCTGAATAAGAGATGTTCTGTGACTGCTTTACACACAGGAACTCATCTTAGAGTGGAAACAGGAGTGAATCTGCCTCAAAGGCAAAATTACCCCCTTCCCCGACATCAGAAAAGGCTCAAAATAAAGATTAAGTTAGTTAAAAGTGCTGATGCTTTTAACTGTATGCAGAAATTTGAGGTTTATCTGGAGGATGTATTTAGGATGCAGAGGATGGATGTTGAGATCAACTATTGCAGATGTTGCTTGGTGTTTTTTGTGCCTGTACATTTTATATTATACCTGATCCCTAGCGAGTCATTAACTGAATATTTTAGTTAAACATAGGGAAGTAAAGACAGATCTGTATCCACACAGAAAAATCGGCCAGTGGTATTGTGTAATGTTGAACACTGCATATTTTTTTATACGCTTAAAGGGCTTTAAGTGGCACTTAGCAGTGGGATTGGTTGCCCACAAAGATGGAGGATTGGTGACTCAAAAGCAAATGAATACTCCAAGATTTCTGCTCATTTCTTTCTTTAATTAAAAGCTCAAAGTTCCAGTCCTAGGCAATTTGTATATTGGGTGCTACATGAAAAGTCATAGGAAACTATGATGTGGTATTTTCAGTTTGATCTTCTACATTTTGTGGGCCTGGTAAATTGAGGCTCCAGAGAGAGAGAAAAAAGTTCTTCTCCTGTCCCCACACCCCAGCTATCAGTATTTACTTTTTGTCATTTACTAACTACCAAATATATTTGGAAACCATAAAAAGCATATACAGGGTAACTGTTGAAACTAAAACTTCAGAAATTAAGAAATTGTACTTAAGAGATACTTTGTGTACAATTCAGTGGACTGTATTTTCATAAATTTTCATTTGTAGCATAAATAAAGACAAATGTGTTAATTCTAGACACCAAGTGTTACAACAACATCATTTTCATAACCATCAGAGCAAGAAATATTTGAGTGGATTTCAGTAGTTCAGAAAGAATTTATTGTAGTGTAGGCCTACAGAGTAACTGGAGGAGATTTTTGTGACTTTCTTTAAATTGACACACAGTGCCCCTCTCTGCCTTGTGATTTTGCTTTTCCATTGAGCCGTTGGGAGAGTGTAAATGTTTCTGTGTTTTACACATGAAGCTTTGCAGATCACCAGGTCCTGTCAGATTGAGGGAAAAAACACGGGATGTGAGGTCAGAGATAGAGAACAGGCAAGGACAAGAGCGAGGGAAGAGATGAAGGGGGACGATTTATGTCCTTGACATCCTACCTGTTTACATGAAAATTGATGTTTACATAAAGGCTACACAGTCCAGCTTAGGACAGGGGCACAAGTGTGTCTGTGTATAGGACTTTCGATGGGAAGGATGAGAGTATGTCAGCTTAAAAAGATGCATGAAGAAAATGCATGTCTATTTCTACCCCCCTTGCTCATCTTGAGTCTGTGAAGTTTATGTAATATTTTACCTGTTAATGCAGGAGCTTTAAAATACAGTCCAGTACACCCTTAGAAGGTTGGGAGGGGCTTAGACTCCTCCACCCTCATCTCTCCACTCCTCCCCCAATGAATGCGAATCAGTATGTCTGCCTAACCCTGCTCCCCTATCAGTATGGGCTTTGTTTTGCGCTTGCATTGAATTGTGGAGGAAAAATTGTATTTAGTTTCTACGTGTGGGTAGTATTTGGGAATCTGGAGTATATCATAAAAATGACAAATGTGCATTAGCTGAGGAAAAGGGCTGCTGCCATGTGGGCATGTGTGAGCATTTAATTTCATTTTTTTTTTTTTTTTTTTTTTTTGCTTTGTTTATGTTTTCCACTCAACACGGTGAGTTCTGCTTTTACTCTGTTTCTATTCTTGGATTGCCATTTTTCTTGTGGAGAGAGAAGCCAGCTTACCCTCAAAATAAGGGATGCTTCAGTGGTGTTTCCTTTGTTCACACTGTAGATAAGAGTAATCATAACATTTGAAATGCCTTTGAAACTCTAATCTTTCATCTTCCTTTGTGCATTTGAATTGTGTGCATAATACTTTCTATGCTGTTTTATTTTTGTATTTTGTGTTACTTTCCTGTAGGTATGTGTGTGCTGCAACTCTTCTAAGTGTCTATAAATTTCCTTGTTTAGGAGGATCTCTTTATTTAAAAATGATAAAATACGTATATTGACCCATTCTTTATTAGCAGCTAGTCTACCTGGGAGCTTATACAAAGTACAGAGTGTGCGTTGCTAGTGCACCAAAATATAATGTACATCTGTTCAGGGGTTGTTTGAGTTGGCAGTAGATTGTACTGACAGGAGATGGTGCCGTTGTAATTCTCTTCAAATCATGGATGTTATAAAGAAAGCAGCAGAGGACTAGAAGCTAGTTAATGCTGTAATTGTACATTGTTGTACATTGTAATATGGCATTATTCAATAGAAACTCCTCTCCACTTTACCGTCAACTAATGAAAATTAACTGCTGTGCAAAATGTAAAATAGAGCAAGTAACTGAAACTGTGCTACACTTTGATTGGAGGCCAAACACTACCATTTTCAATGATAACATGCCTATCCCACATATGCATTAGAATGTCTTTATACGATCATTTGTAGTTATGTGTTCAAGTAACACCGATTCCAGTCACCGGCACCATCTCATTTCTTACATTATGGGGCTAAAACAGGGGAGATGAATTATGCTTTGAATTTCATCATGGATATTTTCATCTGTGCTGCATTTTTGTCCCAGATTCTTTTTCATTTTCAAAATTGTTATCAACTAGGATTGCTATAAAATTTCTGTAGAAATGCTAGATTTCTTTTAGAGACAAAACAGTCACCTAGTAGCTCTATTAATGCACCACCATGCAGCCATCCAACAAAGAATCCAGTGGTTCTCCCAGTGCCAGTAACTTCATGCAAATTGGATTGTCTTACAGGTTTTGACTGTGGTGGGGTATGTTTTGCATCAGCTCTGTCATGTGTTGTCTTTATAGTCACCCTTCCGAAGAACCTGCAGATTCTGTCGGCGTCACCCTCTAAGCCCAGCAGGCGTTCCATGCAGTCCTCCTACAGGCTCCCCAACCCCCTGCCCCCTCTGCCTGTCAGGAAGGGGGTAAGAGGGCGTCGGCCCAAGAGTGAGACCATTGCCCTCCTCAAAGCTGTGGCAGAGGCAGCAGCTGCCCAGAATGGGACAGCACCAGAAAACACGGAGCTTACACCCAGGCCCCAAAAGAAGAGAGGCCCCAAACCTGGAAGCAAGGTGAGACCCTGTTGAATTGTGTTTCTGAGCTAACACTTGGATTCCCGTCAAATATTTGAAAATTGAATGAACATCAACTTGCCTTGTTTTCTCAAAACATACTAATACTAACTAAAACTAATTTGTTTTTCAGAGAAAGTCCAAGGTTCTCCAGAACACAACACAGCTGCCTAGCATTCAGGTGCCACAAGAAAGCCCTTCCAGCCTAAACTCTGTGGTCTCTACAGGTAAGAATTAGCCCCTTGAATCTTGATTTTTCCCTTAATTTCCTCTTTTGTTGCCTCAAAGATAGAAGAAAGCACGTTTATGCAATTTATATTACAATGCCATAACATTTTCATACAATCTTATGACATACTTAATCACTGACACACATAATCATTGAAGGTACATCACACTTATATTGAGTGAAATATTTTGGTTTTATGGCTGCACGATTACATCAAATATCTAGCTATCTTGTGCATCATTTTATAGGCATTTCCCTGTAATTCCGCAGCACATATTTTGTATCTTTGTAAACCTTGTGATCTCCACTAGAATTTGAAATAAGTTTCTATAAGTTTGAACAAAGATTGGTCATGATGCATGCAATATGATGAACCCAACAATGGGACTAGCAGGGTTGAAGAGTCTCATAAAATGAAACTTTTATTTGTTCCCTCCTCTGACATCCCTTTCTCCACACTTTCTGTACTGAATGAACAGGCATTGCTAGCGTAAAATTTTGCTTGAAATTTGCTTTGTATGTTTTCATATTGTTACAGTGTGTGTGTACGTGAATAAGCATGGAAACTGCGGTCCCCACCTGGACAGGAAGCAGATGCAGCATCTGCCCGACCACTTTGGCCCAGGGCCAGTGAATGCTGTCCTCCAGCAGGTGGTGCAGTCATGTATAGACTGTGCTTACCAGCCTAAAGTCCTACTCAGTGCATTGCAAACCCACTCAGGAGGAGGGGAAGTTGTCAGAGGTAACACATAACCATCACTGTTTGTTCACACATTTTGTTAAATCCTTCAATCAAATCAAGTGTTTTACCACAACAGTAACCAAAAGATTTCTAGTTGAAAAGGTGCACTCTAAGTAGATGGCTGTATAGTTAACTAAGCCGTTTCTGTCAGATGAGTGATAGACCAGTATGACCAATATACCAACATGTATTGTCCTTCACCCCAGTGAGAACAGATGGTGGAGTTCGTTTGGTCAAACTGCCGTCAGCTTCCAGTGCTTCCTTTGTGCTGCGCTTCTTGGAGACTTTGTGTCGTCACTTGCAATGTGACAACCTGTTCAGCAGCCAACCATTTAGCCGCTACACCACCTATGACAGGACCAAGTCAGGTAATGGAGATAAATTTCAGTAAACATAAGTGATTTATCAGGAGAAGAATCGGGGTCCCCTTTCAATCAGCAAACCTGCTTCTGCTTGGACAAAGTTGTTATTGTAAACTAAAACTAGATTTTAAAAAACATTAACTGAAATAAATATGTTTAAAAAAAAATATTCATAAAAAAGCTGAACTGAACTAAAACAGTCTTTTCTTGTAAAATTAAAATAAAGCAAATGTGCAAATGTTGCTTTGTGGACTGGTGGGGATATACACTACTCACAAAAAGTTAGGGATATTTGGCTTTTGGGTGAAATTTATGGAAAATATAAAAAGTTCACGCTATAGTGATATTATATCATGAAAGTAGGGCATTTAAGTAGAAGCATACACTGGTGATTTCCTCATCTCAAACAATTTCTTGAAACAAAAGCCAACAAAAGTGATGGATATACCACAACAAAAAATGTCAGTGTCAGTAACTTGTCATGTGCCCTTCAGCATCAGTTACAGCTTGACAACGACGTCTCATGCTGTTCACAAGTCGACTTATTGTCTGCTGAGGCATGGCATCCCACTCTTCTTGAAGGGCGGCCCTCAGGACATTGAGGTTCTGGGGTACAGAGCTCCGAGCCTCTACACGGCGACTCAGCTGATCCCATAGGTTTTCTATGGGATGCAGGTCTGGAGAAAGTGCAGGCCACTCCATTTGAGGTACCCCAGTCTCCAGCAGCCGTTCCCTAATGATACGACCTCGATGAGCTGGAGCATCAAACACCTGATGTGAATTTTGCCGTTAAACTCCTTGTTAGAGAACAGCAACTTGTGCAAAAAGTATTGAAACATTGAACAGTTGGACATGTGCATTCAAAAGTTTACAGAAGGTCACATTAAGTTCACCTGTAAAGGTTATAATGCATTTTAGGTTCATCCTGAAATTTCACCCGAAAGCCGAAAATCCCTAACTTTTTGTGAGTAGTGTACATCATTAGAGTGAGTGAAACTCCACTCACTTTAAAAACACCACCCGTTAACAAATGCTGTGGCTGTATGTTGCTTTGCAAGCACCTGATAAAAATATATCATAATGTTTTTGGTGTATCCCATTTATGTACATCTGAAAAGAGAGCATGATTGTTTTTTTTGTTTTGTTTTGTTTTGTTTTTTGGCAAAAACTATAATAACCTCTGGTTTGAACGTCTCTACACTGTATCTGCTTTGAATCAGCTGTTGTCCTCATTTGTCAAACTCATTTGTGTGGCATAGACTGCAATCAGTTGTCCAACATTTCTGTTTTCCAGTGAAAGAAGAGGCGCTGGAGGCACCATCTCTGGGCCGGGCTAGCAAGCGGAGTCTCTCTGGGGTCTCACCGCCATATGCAGCCCCTCTCTCTCCTAAACATTTGCGTACCGAGGCCCACCCTTCAGAAGGTTCAGCTTAGTTTTCAGATTAAATTAAATTCATTCACATCTCACACCTGTTTTCATTTTTAGTGCTAATCTTTCAGTCAAATAGATGTTTTTTTTTTCATATTCAAACTGTCCCCGAAGAACATTTGATTGACAAGTTTCATCCATCAGTAACAAAATAGTGTAATATAGAAGCTTTTAAAATAATGGAGGATGTTCTAATGTCTGTTGTCTTTTGCTCTCTCCAGCAGAGACCTTGCCCCATGAAGAGAATGCCCTCATAAAGGAGCAGCGCTTCATGGACTCAGCCTCCAACTCCATAACCCCTCGACCCCAAACAGTGCGGAATTCGTCAGAGTACCACTCCCAGGGCAGCAGCCTCTACTACCCTGGCAATGGCACACCCCTACGCCGCCTGTCCTCTAACCCTGCCGAACTCGCCTCCACACAGCCACTCAGACGAGTCGAAGGTATACCACCAGCCATCTGTGGAAAAAGTAGTGCCAGCAGAAACTGACTTGAATTGCCATTATTTGAAATGTGCATGCTCATATTGAACGGTTGAATTCAAACTATGGATTTGTTCAGTGAATTAATTAAAAACGGAATTTTAAAAACAAGAATCCTTGACAGGTTTCAAGGTTTCATATAACAAATATGTCTCATTAGCTAACAAAAAATGTAGGCAAAAAGCCAGACTGTCTTTGTATGAGAAAATCATCGGGCCTGGCACTCGGCTGTCACTTAGTGGACACATTGCAGCTCAAGTGAGGCTGTACAGACAACATAAGCAGCACTTTGGGATAGGACACAGATAGCTGGTACTCTGTCTTTGAAAACAGTTTTACATTTTGTTCAGTGCCGTCCCCTGCCTCTTGCTCAGAGTGTCTTCTCTTTGTAGCAGCCAGCTCCACCACAGGCCCTGAGGCCACAGCTGCTGACCGGGAGAGCCTGCAAGTGCCCAGTAAAAGCCCGTCCTTGTGGTCAATTGAGGAGGTGATGCAGTTTGTGAGGGATGCTGACCCCTCAGCATTAGCCCCACATGCTGAACTATTCAGAAAACATGTAAGTTAACATTTGCTAAGATGTTTTATAACACTGGATGTTACATGATTTTTTAATCATTACCCATAGCACTTTACAGTGCCATGAGTGCTGACATTTTCTGAATCAATCACTGCTTTTCCAGTTGAGCTAAAAAGGGCTACAAGTTGTTTTTTTCAAAAGTCTATATATCATAAGTCTTAGCTGCTGGAGAGATGTGGGTTCAAAGAGTTTGTGGATTGAGCAGTGAGTTTATTTATAAACTGCTGTGATCTCTGCTGCTCTCTGGTTGCCAGTTTTCAACAGGGGGGTTGTTACTGAAAACAGGTTCAGTCTGCGATGTTTACATCAGATAATGGAAGTATTCCTTACAGCTTGTAACAAGGTTATCTGTGGTAAATAATCTCACCAGAAAAAACAAGCCAGTCAGAATTAGCTCCAGTTGCTTTGTCAAAACTGGGCCTAATGAAAGACCAACTGATCATTGACAGTCTTACATTTGCATCAGCCCGCCCATGTAGTTGCAGGTTCTGCAGGGTAGCAGCTACTGTTAATGTCATGGAGGAGGACAGCAGCACCAATACTGCCAGCCAGTCAGTAACCAGTGGCACATTAATAATGACTGAAAGTCTCCAAAACAGCGTGTTAGAGCCTAGGTACAAGAGAGACACTGATAAGTTGCATAAGTTATTTCTTCTTCACAATTCTCTTTCATGTAAAAAAATATAAATGCATAAATATATAAATATGATGCCCCTTCCCATAAAAAAACAGATACTAAGTCCTGTTCCTTATTTTTTTTTCCACAGGAGATTGATGGAAAAGCCCTGATGCTGCTGCGGAGTGACATGGTGATGAAGTACATGGGCCTCAAACTAGGGCCTGCACTGAAGTTATGTCATCACATAGAGAGGCTGAAACAAGGCAAGCTGTAGCAGGACCATGCACAGTCTTGCCTTCGCTAGACCCATGGGCCATAGTCGCTGGAAGGGCCAATATTTGGACACAACTCAGCATATAACACCATATGACTCATGGGGCATGCAAGTGTTACATGTTACTCCAGACTACACCTTGAGGGAACCTGATAGATGTTACAGCTTCATTTAGACTTGCGGAGTGGAGAAGTGTGCCGTGCATTGCTGACACATTACCTCATCCCCTCATCAGTGAACAAAAAGCTGTTCAAGTCTAATAGACGCCACTGACTTTATGAAATCCCAAAGGAAAATAATCCCTGTAGTGTTTACATTGCATAGCACGTGCATACGGAGACAGACTTTTTTTATGGAGATGAAATCTTTTGATCCTCATTTCGGATCCCCAAAGATGGAGAATGTTTCTTCTTATAAGATGTTTTTATTATTGTCGAGATCCAGTTAATAAGGAGGGGTCTGTGTATTAAAAGAATTGATCAGATGTTCTTCCCCACGTTCTTACAGGAATCCTGATGGTTTCTCATCTGCTCTGTTGTATAGCCGTTGTCAGTTCCTGTTTATTCACAACTATGCCTAAAGTGTGGGGTTATCTGCCTCTCCAAGGATTGCCCACGTCACTTCATTCCATTTCTTTCACACAATGATATATTGGAATTTTCCTTTGCTTGAACATTGTCAGTATGATGGTAATCAGCTATCAAGTGATCATATTGTCTTCTGACTTGAACTGGTTGAACGTCAGTTTTCTCACGAGCATCCCTCAGAATCATTAAACTGCTAAATCCTGTGTGCTGACAGCGTGCTGGATTTGAGGTCGAGTCTTAGTAGGCGATGAGTTTGATTGCCTCAAACTGGTTGTATTCATGCACAGACATGGTCTCCATCCAGTTCTTATCAATTTTAGTCAGGAAGTGCCCTAAGCTCTGAGTCTACATACTTAGAAATCATGGGTTGGATTTATTTATTTCAGTGGACAGATTGGTAGTGCAAATATGACATTTCTTAAGGGCTTTATATGTTTTTGTTTTGATGTGATCTCTGTATCAGTCATAATCATTCAAGCTTGTTGGTCTGCCTATGACCTCAACGTTGTCACTTTGACCGTTACAATCACTGTTAGCAATGAAAACAGATATGTACAGTTTTATGGGTTTAACCATGAATATCAGCAACAGAATGTACATTTTGTAGAAAACTAAATATTTTAAGGAAATCATATATAAGTTAGAAATGTGAAAATAATGGGTTGGGGATATGGTGACTATTTCAGACAATGTATTCCATACTGCTTTTTAATACTTAATGCAGCGCTTTTAGTTGAAATATCCTCATTAATAGACTTTGCCTTGCTTTACTTATGACATTTCTCAGGATTATGTGGTCTTTGTTAGTACAAGTTTTTGTAGCATACTGTTTTGGAATAATATACTTAACAGAATTTTCCTTTGTTATTCCCCTGACTTAAAATTACTTGTGCCATATGATATTCAGTACAGGATCAAAGTGCTGTTGATTTCCCCTTGCATCTTAAAGTACTTGAAAAATATGTTGCAGAAGTAACTTGTTCATTCTGTCACATCAGAAAAACTATGTATTGTGTTCATGATGTTGTGTATTTTTTTTTTTTTTTATAAACCTATAAAAAGCAAAACTGTGTGTGTGTTGTCGATTAAGGTAAGTCTAAAAATTCATTTTCATATTGAGGGGAAAAAAATCAATAGTTATTGTAATTTACCCGACTGACTCAAAATGACTCAATAAACAAGTGATCCATTTATAATTTCGAAAATTACTCCAGGTAATCAAATTCAGTGCATATAAAATGAAAGCTTTGTACAGCAGCAATGGCAATGCAGAAGGACCACCTGTAAAGACAATTAACTCTGAAATCAAATGCCTATCATCAGCCTCTGTTTTGAAATTTGATCTTATAAGCACAAAATTAATAATTAATAAAAATGAGCCAGATGTAAACTTCTGAAATATATTTGAAAAAAAAAAAAAAAAAAAGACAAAAAATGTTAAAACATCTTGAAGATGGTTTGTGAAAGGCTCCTATAAACCATATATCTAAAATACCTAAATTTACTTGGAAATACTAGATGTACCCAAGAAGACCAGTATCTTCAGAATGTATAAAACTGCCATACAACAGACCTAAATTATGTCAAAATTCTTCACTTAATTATAAGTAGGTTTCCTCAGTAGGTTTCTTCAATGAGTTGACTTAAAAATGCTTCATCAATGGTGATCAATTTACAATATCAATATTCTGAAAACGTGGATCATACTGCTTTTCAGTAAACACAGAAGACATGGTGAAAACAGCCCAGTCTGTTGTACTGCATGCTTCAAACAATGGAAAACAGTGGATACTAGACACCAGTCTGTGTTTGTGCATTAGTTTGGTATGAATGAGCATGGTGAAATTATCATGCAGCATGACTTGTTTACATCTGTAAAGTTGCATGCTACAGAAATATGGTGACTATGGGCAAGTGAGGGGCTGCTAATGTACTGAATACTTTTTGGGTAAATTGGGCACAATAACATGGTTAAGTAGAGTATAGCATCATCTTGGCATTGAAACCTATTCTTTTCCAGAAACTTTTGCATATACACTTTAAGCACTGTGAAAAAGCCCACTTGTCTGTTTCAGTTTCATAAACTGCCAGCAACCTCCTGGTTGCAGGCTATTTGATAGCAGGACAAGTAGAAATGAAATGGGAGCCAAACCATTTGGATGCAAACATTTCCATTTTGTTCCACAGCTTGTTGTAAACATACCTATTGGGCTTTTGTGATGATTTTTTATTTGACTCATATCAAATGATCTAGTCTCCAGATGACATTCATTAGCACTGCTGACAAAAGCCGACAGGATGTGGCCACCAATGTCTGCAAAATGTCAATGCTAGTGTAACTTCATGGCTGGATGTCTTGTTACTTACTAGACATGTGAGACTTTACTGAATGCATTCTGATAAGATAATATGTATTAATTCTCATTGATTCCAAGCTTATTGATTCCCTTCTAATAATAAACTTGTGCATTAAAATGGATTGTCTTGTCAAGGAAAACCAGAGAAGCGTATTTAGGCCTTAGGGCTTTTACTTAACTGCCACATAAAAAAAATAAGTACATACACAATAAGCAAACACTCAACTGCCAACACAATGAAACTGATGTTTCACTTTACTGACAAATTAATTAAAATGCTAGTTGAGTATCCAGAGGCAAAAAGTGCTTAATGAGACTGACAGTTACAAAGGAAGCTGGTAATCTCCAGTCACATTGTGCCTCCTGATCATATGTACACATTATAAATAGAGTTATATGAAGAATAAATTAGGATGAAATCCTGTACCACAAAATTGATCAGTTAGTCCACAATCTGAATCAAGCAATTTAATTGTGGCAACAATCCACTCATCTAAAAAAAGTCACAAAGTAATCTGTAATTGTAAAAGGCCAATGATCGAGCTGAAACTGATTACATTAAATAAATAAATCAATGGGTCAAAATTTTCACCCCTAGAATGCATTCTCCATTATTCATCAGGACAGTCTCCCTCTTAGCCATAATGACATAGTAAGTTAAAATTTCTCATAATAAAAAACAATGTCACAAGATGTATTAGTGCTTTGCCCGTTATTCACATAAAGGATAAAATCACGATGGGGTAACATAATTTATTTTAGTAGGGTAGGTTGGATACCCTGTATCTTCTTCATCTAATCTATGACAAGGTGCATTATAACAGGATAAATAAACCAACACACAACAGTACTCTCACATTCACTACTCTGATCATAAGCATGGGACAGAAAAACACCATGTTCTACAAAAACAATAAAAATGACATCAAACCACTTGGAACAAACATTTTACACGAACAACAGATTTGATAAAGGGGAGATGGAGTTTTTTTTATAAGGGTTTTTACTGACAGCAATTCTATCAAGATTAATAAAACACTTTACATAAATATATTTTCTCTCACGGCAACCAAGAAAATGGCTACTGGTTCACAACAGCATGACTGGATGGAGGAAATTATTTCTGATAGCTGTAGTTTGAAGGAGATTTGAATGTCCACAGAGTGTAAAAAATATGAGGTCCACCATCTTTTGTCTCAACTCTTTCTCAGCTATCTAAAGCCTTAAAATCCATTTAAACCCATCTCCTCCCCCTCAACTTCATCTCCCCTTCACAATTTAGGTGGTGAAATCAATATGGAATCACACCTTTCACCCAGATTCACCCACTGAGTCACCTAATAGAAAGACGTGGTGGTGTTCCTAGTATTTTGTACACTTATTGTGAGCTGTTTCTTTAGCTTTGGCTTGTGATTGTGTAATACCTTACCAGCAATCTAGGCTTGTATTCTGAAACACTTGGGAAAAAGGCTGTCTAAGCCAGAAACAACATTTCTTTGAAGGAATCCTTTCCTTTTTGTTCGAAAGGCCTGTTGATTAAAGTCCTGTTTTAATGAGAAATCCCTTTTTCCTGCCTTCAGACAAAATACTGAACAATGTGCTTTGTTGCAACTGACAGCTGTTGCCAGCATCCATTAAACTTAATTTAAGTGTGGGTCTGCCAAGTCATTATTCACCTGCCATACTAAACCACTACCAATCAAACAAGAACGCATTGCTTCAGTGAGCTACTGATGAATATAGCAATTTCCAAAGATGGGACATGTTTTAACAGTCTCAGTCAAGTCCTGCCATTACACACTGCTCTGCTCTGATAGTGTTACGCTGAGAACCTCGAATATCAGGCTTTAAGGTCTTCAGTGCACTTAAATACAAATTACACATGGAAACAAACCATGAACCAAAATGGAAGAAATGGAACCCATGTGCCTTTACTGTAATTATAAAGACAAAAGTGTAGTAAAACATTTCAATTTTAAAGACAGTCTCCAGTGCCACATGGAGAGCCTATACAGCTGCCATACTCAAAAACAGTTCTTTTAAACATAAATAGTATACACTGTAGAGAGTAGTGCATTACAAAAAAGCACAGCAATTCAGAAATATGCAATGGTAACCATCACTGAGTTCCGTCACTGTTGTTTCATACAGTCCGACATTCATGAGCCTCAGTTTATACAACATGTACCCTAAATCAGGGCCTTAAGTCGAGATATATATGAGTTTGATTACAGAATGTCCCCACATGTGTTTTATGTTATCGTGGTACTCTCCAGAGGATCTCCAGAGAGCGGTCAAACAATTAATCCCCCTCTGGCAAGCACTTTCACTTCCTGGGGAGTAGCGCTGCTAGTCGCTGCTTCTTAATGGGGAGAAAATGGATCTCCTGTGAGCTGACCTTCTTCAGTTTGATTGCTCTGTTTTTGGGGACTTTCTTGACTGGGTCACTGGGGTTATGCTGCTCCCCTTGAGGCCTGGATGGAGCTCCATAGAGCTGCTGCAGAGACGCCCCCTGGCTTCCATCCCGTTTGATGGAAAAATTCTTGGTGGATACTCCCGAAAGGCCTTTAATTTTCCCACAGAGGATGGCTGGAATCGCGTCCTTCACAGAGACAATGACCTTGGCCGTCTGCGAGGTACTGACTATCTCAAGGTTTCCAGCTCCACTGAGAGATGCCTCCTGACCCAGAGAACTAGACCCACTGGAACTACTGTCAACCACCCACTTATGCTGCCGACTGAACTCCAGCGACGCAAGACTGCTCAGGAGTCTAGAATCTAAACTCTGGGAGCACTCCACACCCAGAGACAAGGCAGTACCAGCAGTATCTTGACTAGATTGGAAAGCAAACTCTCCTGGTGACCCACTCGTCTGAATGCATTTTTTCCTCACACCAGCTACTGATAAGTCAAGCACACTGTCCTGTGGACATGTGTATTCCTGTTTTGGTTCAACTGGACATGCTCTGATGGAAAGATCTAGGACTTCTCCTTCAGGTGGAGGGAGTGAAGATGGGGACACATTTTGTGGATGAGATGATGACATCAATCTGCTCGAAGGTAAAGAGGGAGAGGTAGCATCTTTTGAATAAGTCTGAGTGCTTTTACTCACAGTGCAAACTGGTTTTGGCATGTTCCCCTTTGAGTCCTCAGTCTGAGGGATAGGAATGGGGATAGGAAGAGGAATGGGGAGAGGCACTGGCAGAGGAATGACAACAGGATAGGGGACTAGAAGTGTGGCTGGAGGGACCAGAGGGGCCAGAGGGGACGTATAGGGATGCGTCAGCGGAGGAAGTGGAAAAAACGTGGAGGCAAACGGGTCTGTCGGCACAGAGCCTGGTGACTGACAGGATGAGGAACTTGCCTGGGAAGGGAAGAGGTCCTGCAAGATAGCTGCAAATGCTGGGTTCTGGAGGAGAGAAAGCAAGTTAGCATCCTGGGCTGGTCCTGCTGACTTTTGGTCAACAGCTGGAGGCAATCCAACTGTCAAAGAGGAATTCTGACATAAGATGTTGCTTTGAAGCGGTAAGGCTGGACAGTTGGTAGTCTGGGGAATTACAGAAGGACTCAAGTGCTGGAGGACCTGCTGATCCAAGACCAGGGGCAGTGAAACTGGGCCCTGGCTTGTTAGAAAGTATGGTGCTGCCCCCATTTGGCCAATCTGAGGCCCAGTTGCTCCAGCCATCTGGAGGTGAATGGGCAGCATCAACTGACTCTCCCCCAAGCAGATTGGATGTAGTACAGTCGTGGCTACTTTCAGGGCCATTCCTCCTGGTGATTCAGTGGTTGGGCTCACCACTGATGGTGCAGGAGTCTCAACCAAGGTTGAGAGCCCTCCCTTTGTCAGTCCTGCTGCATTACCATCCCAAGAATCAGTGGGAGTGACTGGGTTTACTCCGTTCTCCACTTTACCAGTGATTTCTCCTGCTCCCACCTCAGCATTGCACACTTCACTCTGGGGGTGTGCCATAGTTATGGACACGTTATCATTACCATCCATAATCTAGTTTGAGTCAATGAAAATCTTCATTAAATGTTAGTGACAGGCCTCATCCATTATTCTTCTATGTAGCTCTGAAACATAAGAAAGGGAATGCTGAGTGTTATTCAATATGATGTTGAACGTCACAAAGGAACTCTTCACTGAAAAACAAACTTGATTTATTATGTGGGCAATCTCACACATATTCAAAAACTGTACACAGTCTTGCAAAATTCCTCTGGTTTGAGACTTGCTGAGTTAATGAATTGGAATTTGTCCCTTAAGTGATGTCATCTGGAGGACACCGACTCCATGTTATATTTAATCCAGTTCAGTGGAGAGACAAAAATGAGAGCACAGAATGGCCTAAGGCTCAGTGAGGGAGCATGATGGGATTATTTTAAATACATGGTCCTGCAAATTATTATTATCATATTTTTTAAAATTCTTCTTCTTCTTTTTTTTTTTTTTTTTAAATTCCAAAGAATGAATCGCAACAAAATGTTGAATAAACTAAAGACCGCAGCAAAAGTCTTTGGCTATTCAGATTTAGTATGGTTGCAATAGCCTTTTAACTTTAGTGATCCAACTATAACACGTGTTTCACTTCAGTTATTCAGCAGTAATGGCTCCTCACTGTGAGAAAATCCCTCCCGCTGCTGGTAAAACGCAAAACACAATTAACATTTATCATAGGGGCTTAGCACTTACCCCAAACAAACAATTACAGGAGAATTACAGTTTTCTACACCACACTGAATTCATTTGATATACTGTGATACAGGTTAAATGTCATGAAATGGAATTAATATTGAAAATGGGACTGGGACCATCCTGTGTCCCAGAGTCAAATTATCCCCAACGCCCACTGTAATGAAAATTTATACAGGGTCAACTAACCACTACAGCAAGGCACAAATTGTAAGTTATAGTAAAGAAAATAATGATATACTGTAAGAATTTCTCACCCTAAGAAACAATTCTCTCAGTGAAAACCTCAGTTCCATTTGCTAGAAGAAATGTAACAAATAAAATGTTTCATCATTCAGGATATGAAATTCTACGCTACTAAATATATGTGAACTCTTTCAGTGGAAGATGTTGCTCAGTTAAATCAACAAAGATAAAAACAAAAACAGATGTTGTATACATAAGCTTCCAATGGGTAT
This sequence comes from Myripristis murdjan, assembly GCF_902150065.1. Lineage (NCBI taxonomy): Eukaryota > Metazoa > Chordata > Actinopteri > Holocentriformes > Holocentridae > Myripristis > Myripristis murdjan. The sequence goes on along the minus strand of NC_043983.1, from coordinate 18,058,821 downwards.
AAAAGTAGCATGCCAAATATCGTAATGTATGTTATTCTGTCTAATAATATGACACTGAAATGCTTAGGGTATCTCTTTTAGTCATTACTCTTACAAGGAAATACAGCAAGAGTTCATCGTCTTCCTAAACCCAACATTCCCTAACATAAGTGGTCTTGGTGAGGTGCAGCAAATCACTCCATTATGCTGCCTGCCTTTTCCTGATTACAGACATACTGTAGAGTTTTTTTTTTCCTCTGCCCATTCCATTCCGCCCCTCCTCCACTCTTCTCCTGTGGTTTAAGACTTCAGATGAAGAGGTTAAGCCTGGGGTAATAAGCCATATGCAGCTGAATGTAGGGAAGCTTTTCATTTGCAAGGCCAAAGAGCCCCAAGCTATATTTCAATAGAAGAGGAGGAGATGACCCAGTTTGCTAAAGATCAAATAAATTGATGGAATATTTGAAGAAAAACATTCCTGTTGATATTACACTTTTATAATTTCTGCTGTGTTTGCCTTCCCAATTCACTGTATGACACCTCCACACAACACGGCCCACCCTGCGATGGCTGTCAACCCTCATCTATCTGTAATGATAAAACATCCCCAGGGGGCCTTGAGATACAATGCTTACAATGTCAGCAAGGTCAATTATTCATAGTGATGGAAACACCAAGGATAATGTTCAATACTTGGGAACAGGGGAACTTAAAGCAAGCTGAAAAACAACATCATAGCATGCAATATATTTTAAGTGAAAAGCTCAATTAAATGCACACATGGAATTCCAATTTGCTAGCGAAAGCGTGACACTTACTTATTTATGTATGTATTTATTTATTAATTTATTCCACTTTTTTGGACTAAACAGCCTTCTTGTGGTGTTGGGTTGCCTCGCTGAGCAGAGGAGGAGCAGTCTACCCCCCAGGCTGGTTTTATATGTTCTGTAGCATAGATGAGACACTGTAACAGGGCTCTGATGGATTACATGGAGGATTCAAGGGCCAGACAGTTGGCTGATCACCTCGTCGCCGTTTGACACATGGGAAAGGGTCTGGGAAGAGTGCACCTTGGGAATTACAAAAACATGCTCACAGATAGCCTACAATAACCCAATTAAAGCCTGTGTGTATTTATAGCTCGAGGCCTTTGTGTTACCACCCCTGTCTTTTCCCATAGCCGTCTAGAGGCGGCCAGGCTTCAGGATTTGAAAAGAGGAAAGTGTCTGTTCATGGTGAATGATAGCCAGGCAGGTCATGCTTGTCTACAGGCATGAAACAGGCTTATGCGCCACACACGCTGCTTTGTCCTCCTGGGCTCGCCTCATCCTGCAAGTCATGGGATAGCCGGCCAGACAATAAAAACGAGAAAAATTGTTGCCACAGGATCTATGCACATAGGTGGCAAATACACACACATGTACACACAGACAAACATTCACACACCCATTCATGCTATCTCTTTCTTTCTCTCTGTCTTAAACACACACACACACACACACGCACACATGAGCACAAGGCTGGAAACATTATCATATCACAGAGCTGAGCCTTTCAGTATCACTGCGCCTTTCTAACCATATCAAACATACAATTCACTGACAGTTTCCTTCCTTTTTATGGCTATATTGTGCCCTGTACATGAGTACCAATAAGCTGAACAAAAATAAGCCTTTAGTGTGGCTTTATCAATAGTTTTTCTACTCTTCATTCCGACAAAGGAAAATATAAAATCAGTTTTAATATCCCAAATGGAAATTCCCAATGGGACATTGAGATCTCTTAATTCTTATGAGCAGCTATTCTATTTTTTCCACTGTATTGATGTTGTGGAGTAAGTTGCATTCCAGGAAGTTTGAGGCAAGATATTTCCTGCTTGATAACATGGTCATGGGGTCTGTGACACAGTAAAGCCTCACTGACCAATCTGAAAGAAGTCTTTCTTACTTATGTTAAGACTCCCCTACTGTCCCAGGCTGCAATGGTTTGGCCCAATTACTCACAGTTGAATTAAGTAAAACGCCCTGGCAGCATAATTTACATGAGTCCCCTTTACTTTCCCTTGCTTTCAGGGTAAAGAATTACTTGACTTTTTACATTTCTATTCAGGAGAATAAACAAATAAGATTTTTTTTAAAGTGTTACACAGAGCCTAAAGATCAGGTGACCTGATGCTGAATAATAATCACTAACAGGGTGACATGTTTGTCTGACCCCACTAGCACAGCAGTTCATGGCTCACTGCTTTTCCTCCTCTTCACTTGGATCATGTGAGTGCAATATCTAACTTTGCAGATCATCAGAAAAAGGAAGTTTGCCCGCCAAAGTCTAAGCAGAGCCACAGTACAGAGAGCACATGTTCATCTTTATCAGTTGTTTGTTTTCCTGTTTTGTCTTTTTCAAACTATTGACCCTTGCAGTGACTTCAGATGTGCGTTCAAATAAAAATGAAGCAAAGGCCAAGGACAGTAATTACATCAACATTTTGTAAAAAATTCAGCTTAACTTAACATTTTCTTCATTCATACTAGGCCTTCTTCAGAATTTCTTCACACATGTTGCAAGGAAATGATCATGCAAGCCTGCCTGTGACCAAGCAATTTCCAAACAGTTATTAACTTGGTGCTGTGTGGGTCTCTGATTCTTGTAGATGTACCACATGTCTTCAGTGGTTGGGAACAAGAGCGACAGAGGCTCTGTCAGCTAAGTGCCTGTCCTGGTTTGTTCTTGCCTCCTTGCAGTTGGACTGCACTTAAAGAACTCATTTCCCTGTGGTCAAACAGAACAGATGAACTGCTATCACCTCCTCTGGCTGAATCTAACACCTCATAAACTGGCTGAAGGAACTACCACACAGAAAAATGCATCATTTAACATACATGGTTGAATAATTCTAATCTTTGATCATGAGAATACCCTAGTAAGCTTTAGGTTTAACTTGATGAATGTTTCCCAAAGGCATGGTGTCATCAGAGTTATAGTTTCCCATTTCAAGAAGTCAGGGATACAGTGGTTAAAAATAATCACTGAATGATGCAACAGAGTTTTCCTTACATGAGCTAATGCAAGAATCATGCAACACGAAACAAACCTGCAAGCTTGTTGTTGCACATGCATTTTTCATTTTGGCTCACCAGCACATGATGCTCCTCAAAATAACATTATGACCAGCAAAATCACAGTGTCCTCTTGCTTCTGCCATCGCTAATCCTCTCACATCATCAGTAAGAATTTTTTTCCCCTTAAAATTTAATAGTGAAGAGATCGGGTTTAGAGCAAAAGCAGCCAGTAACAGCTAATTGGGTAAATAGGCAAGCCCCAAGAAGAACACTAAACCTGACAGAAAGCCAGATGAAATCCCTCCCCTGTCCCATTTACTGTAATGACTTCCACATTTCCTCTCTTGCCTTGCTTCATTGACGGAATGTGTGCCATACTAAGTCAACAGCGGAGAGAAAACAACAACAACAAAGCCTTGGTAATAACTTCAACCACACTACACTGTCTAATTGACAATGAGAAAATAAGGGCTAGCCTCCTTCCTTATTATTTTGAACACTGCTTCCATAGAGTTCCTCTTTATTTTACAGCCGAGCACACATTCATCATAGCAGCATGCACACTTATGCAGCTGAAAACTAAAAGATGATGTTTAAAGAGTTTCTATCAGAGGGAGCAAAGCACTGGGAATGGAGCATGACAGATGAACTAAAAGGTCATTGGCCTTGACACTCCTATGCTCCAATAGCCAATTACCTCTCATTAGAGAGACATGCAGTGCCTCATTGTGAGCTGCACATCCTTAGCCTGGCTCATTAGACTTGATTCACGCAAGTGTGTGATCCTTGTCAGGATTTTCTTTAATTTGACCGCCTTTCCCTCATGCTGACCTTCTGGATGTAATAATATTAGTCAAATATAATGAATAATATCCTGATTATGATGTAATACTCACATAACTGAGTCTGACCATTGTGTGACCCAAAGTCAGTGGTCATCACATGACTATGAAAACTGAATATACACGGTCTTATCCCATCTGCTATTGAAATACTATATTCAAACGGTGAATAAAGCTATTTCAACCTAAATATGCATTTATATAAGGGTTCACACATTCATTTTAATTAGGGTAATGACATACTGAAATGCAAAAATGTTGTGTAGAGATAACAGTAATTAAAGACCACAATTTTACTCCTTCCTTTATGCCATCTAATTTTAAGACTTTATTATAACATGAGATATTTATTCTATGTGATCAAACTGCTCATAGTAAATGCACATGTCGCTGTATTTCACCAATCTAAATACTTATTAGGCTCAATGCAGATATTAAAATGCATATGTGCTTATAACCCGTCTGTCATGTCTTGGTGAGCAGCCTTTTGTGACAGTAAAGCAGCGCAGGCACACACACAGAGGCTGCTGGTGGAGCCCTGGCTACTGCAGCAGGCCCCGTCTCACACCGAATAACGTTACTTGGGCATCGGCGGGTTCATCTAAGGATATTTTCCTTCGACGCAATCGCACCCTTGAAATGCCTATCCTGCTACAAACAGCAGTGGCTCGCTTGCCAGCAGACGTGCACATTATGAGCTTGGTCACTGATGTCTCTGGTCCCCACAGCCCCCCATGCGCCATGAAAATGAAGGGAGCTTGTGCGCTATTTTGATCCCATGTATGCGCATGTCTCCACACACATCACACGGTAATAACATGAACTAGGTGTCTGAGGACGCAACGCTGATTTAAAACGAATAAAACAGGGCTAAAGGTTTTTGATGGTGAATTAGAGCCTGATATTTCGTCATGTCTCACCTCAACAGTCTTATATAAAAACGAGCTCGAGCTGACATACATGTTATTCAACGAATAACAGTCTTGATTATGTTAAGCTAGCTGCGCAAATACGTTATCCATTTGGGGAAAGCGCATTAAAACCGAGAATGTGTCTGTCAACATGTAAATAAATCTGAGTAAAACTCGTATCCTAATGCTAAACGAATTAATCTTCGAGTATGCGACATAAAACTGTAGTAGGCTTACCCTGGTTCATCTAAGGATCTTTTCCCTCAGTGCACTCGTTCCCATAAAATGAACATTTCGCTTCAAACACCAGTATTTACTCACCTCTCGGCAGACGTGCGCGTTAGAGGCTTTCCGAGCCGGTCATTCTGTGAATGGCATTGTGAATGGCATTGGACTAATATTATTTAATAAAAAAGATAAGGCTTTTATCTGTTCATCGCCGACCAGTCGTAGCTACTCCGGGCTGAAGGTGAAGCTGCGCACGCAGCATCGTCAGCGGGTCCTCCCTCCTCCCCGCTCTGGCTGCACACATGAATAAAAAAACACAGCGGCTGTGGCTTCATTTTGTCAGACGTGCAAGCAATTAGGCTACATATATCTTCTAATTTAACCAGGTCCCGCACGACGCCAAGATCAGCTGTTTGCCAACCCTGACAAAAAGATATGTCACTCAAATGATATATTTATCGACATTAACGCCTCAATAAACAGCCAGTACCTCTAGGAATGTTATAGTGATGCCATTTGAGATTTAAAAATAAATAAATAAACAAGATTAAAAAAAAGAAATAGACCATTAGTAAGTTAAGTTGACTGCAAACTCAGTATAGAACCACACAAAGTACCAGTAGGGAAAATTATGTAGTCGTGCTTTGTTTAGGATTGAAAGGCATGCATAACAGTCTTTTAATCATCCCTGTTTCCCTTTATCACTTGTATTTACTTATCATTTCTGACAGCTGAACAGGCCTTTATACTTGATGAGGCTGCAGCACAGCACCGGCTACTGCACAAGGATGGTTGGTGACTGACTGATGACAAAGGCAGAGAAGAATGGAGTTTGGCGGCGAGACAGCTGTAGATGAGAGACTGGCGGTGACAGGCCTGGGTGAGCAGGATCCCAAGGGTTTCCCTATCAGTTCCAGCCAGCCTAGGGCTCAGCCTCAGGGCCCCGGCCTCTCATTGTTCCATAGGGGAGGCTGTTTAATGCTCTATAATGAGCCTCACAATATACCCTGGTGGCACGAGGACTTTGGTGTGGCTACATCTCAGTGTCCCTCCCCCACCATGTTCACAATCAAATAAACATCTGTCTCAAATGTGGAAATACAGCTCATTTTAAAGGTTTCATGTGCTATTGTTATGGTGTGTAGCGCTCCAATCACCATTTGTGAAGATTAACAATTTTCACTTAAAGCCAAAATCCAGATAGAGCCATTATTGATGGGAAATCCACATGAGGTTTGAATTGTCAAGCAAAATGAATGTTGCTCTATTGTTGTGAAAGAAATCCCCTTCAGGTGCTCTCACAGTCATCTGGACTTTAAATCCCAGTTCATTCTCTGTGGAACGGCTCCAGACTTTAACATCTTGATGATATCACATCAGTGAACCCCCCCCCCCCCATTTTTTTTTTTTTTTCAAATTTCCCAATACATTTATTGCATACATGCTGGTGTGCTTGTGTCACTGTTACCAATGCACATAGGCCTACATCCCTAATACTATGACTGAATAGTATGCCAGTAAGTAACCAAGCAGGGGATACACATGGATGTCAAGGCTGAATGACCCTGAATTTAGGGCAGCTGGTCCCCTCACATAGATTGGACACAGACATTAGCCTATATTTCTGATAAAAATCCCAGTTTTTAAACAAGTTTCAAACAATTACTACTTCTTAAATATGAACCAGTCCTCCGCGGTCATTGCTTGCTCATTGCATTAGTGGTGTTGGCAACATCTGCAGTGAATGAGCGTTGAGAAATGTGTGTGTTGTTTTTCCCAGTTCAGCAGTTCAAATTGAAGGAGGCTCTTATTTGATTTTTCCACACAGACACACATTTTTTTGTCCTTGAGAATTGTCCTCAATAATCAGACAGCGATAAAATTCATGTCTGGCTGAAATTTGCTTTAGAGGCCTATAAACTGAAGTTAGCAATACTTACCATGTGTTACAAAACATATCAAGTTATCAAATACTGGAAAATTAAAGGTGTCTCTATAGTCAAGACAATGGCACTGGCACAGCTTGACTTGACAGTTCTTCATGTTTAGAAAGTAACTCCAAATTCACAGATTCTTATTTATTTCACATTCAGAATGGAGAAAGCACACATTTCCAAAGCACTGACGTCCTAATGTACGTGTTTACTGTATGACCACAGAGCACATCACTCAAAGGCTAACCAACCAGTGGAGACAAGCTTACAATTGTCTGGACAAGGTTACTATTGTCTGATATCAGATATCTTCCTCTTAAGACCAGAAATGCTTGATTTCTGCACCACCTACATCCAGCGCCAAGCCATGTTGTCTCCAGTGCTAATCAAGGTCAGCGCTCATGGTCAGAATGGCTTTTGATGGGTACCCACTTGGGATGCCAAACAGTCCAGGGCTTTGTTTGCCTTTTTTTCTCCACTCACAATCTCAGCTCAGTTAACATGCATTGAGAACAAGGCATTTTTGTCTGTAACAAACCCAGCTGACATTAACCAGAGCAACAGAGAGAAATCACACTGACTTTATAGCCGCACCAAATACTTGAAATGCCACGGGCAAAATAACACCAAAATAACAAATGAAGCTTGTCTGCGGGCTGTCTGCCCTCCACTTTATCTAATGCAGAAATAGCTCTTTTATTTATCTTCCAATTCATTTACAGCCAAATGCTTTTCACATTAATTTTGCGTCAAGTTAATGCATTTTCCTCTGTGCACCTTGCCCTGGCGCACAGCAAACAGCACCATCTAGTGTTCATTTAAAGTAAGTGGCATAGTGGTGTCTATGCCACTTGGTGTGGTAGTTATCATCTACTGTCAAAACGTAAACTCAACCTACTTTACATGCAAGGCACAAGTTGTGAGAAGCATCACAAAATCATGCAGCAGAGATGAATGTATGTGTGTTCACGGCTCACAGCATCGTAAACATTGTGAACTTTGTTATGGACACTGGAGTCTGCTTGAAATTAGTAAGAAATTGGACATTTATCCTCATGCAAACACAGTAGGCTTCCTGCCATTCTTCTGGAGCTCATGATGACATTTCTCACATGCTGGTAGTATTATAATTTATTAATTCTAGACATATTACAGTGCACGGTTTGGATGAATCTGGGTCTTGTTTGTGTGTTTTTGTTGCTAACCTCTTCTCCACCAGGAAGTACACTTTTTGTAAATGTGAACTGGAATGTGCCCTCTCTCAGTTTGATAGTATATTTGCTGTATCTTGTCTACTTTTAATTACAACATTATAAAGCCAAAGATAATTTCAAAGGCAATTTTTCAATAAAAGTTCAAAGACAGTTTCTCAGTAAATTTTCTATTCTATTGTTTTCTATTGTATTGTGCTGTGCTGTACTGTATTGTATTGTATTGAATTGTATTTATGCTGTGGGCCCATATTGTAGGCTTTGACATGTCTCCCTCTAGAGGCATGAAGAGAAAACAAACTCTACAGTCCAGTGAAGCCCTGTTACAGGCGTTTTATTCTTGTGGCAGAATTGTAACCTTACGTCAACTTGTTCTTTTAATCTTTAAATGAAAGGCCTAAGTATCATAACCATTACCAAATGTAAAATGAAAGAAGAAAAGGAAAAAAAAGGAAAAATGGAAAAAGATGGAGGCTCTCCAAATGACACAAAATACACATAAAATATATTTTGAGTGAAAGATCAACTGACAAAATCCCACAAACTCCAAAATAAATTTCTTTTGAAACACAAGTGGCGCTTCATACCACGCCGACTCAGATGAACAATAAACACCACAGCTGAAACAAAGACACAGTAATTTTCAAAGCAGTCACATTTATTTGCCTTTTTTATACACATTTGCTAAGCAACCAGTTGTGCTGGCAGTTGGCTTTGATAGGTTTTACTATGGGATTTCCACAATGTTTACTAAAAAATAAATACAAGACAAAGTGTTGCACAGCTCAAAAATATACAAAGGTCTGAAATTAATGTAAACTTTGAAAACATTTTGTTTTTTACAAAAGAAACAATTCAACAACCTTTGTAACAATTTTAAAGTTACTGTATTTACAAGTTTGTACAAAAAATACAAAACTGATGCTAAGAGGTTGATTTGAAGCATTTAGTCCGAATGAAATGCATCTAGTACCATAAGTTACACTGTAATTCTTCTTTATTATTGGTTTATGTTTTCAACAAAATATCTCAGTCAAGTAAACCAAAAAAAAAAAAAAAAACAGTTCAATGCCACTAACACGTGTACACGTCACAGCCTTTGGCAAAAGCATCTACTCCACTCCTAAAGCATACTCAGATTATGAGCCATGTAGAATATTATTCAAGGAAAGTCAAACAGTTCCAGGGAAAGGTCTATACACAGCCCCAGGTACAGCAAGAGACAAATGAAACTTCACAAACGTCACTTTATCAGTGCAAAAGTCTAAGTTAGATATATATGTTGTTGGAATGAAGGTTCACAGAAATAACCCATTGTGTACCCTGTTGTAGCAGGAAGCTGAGCAGTTCTCGCGTGAGTGTGGAGTTTTTAGTGGAACTACAAACAGCTCGGCTGAGTGGTATCAAGTTACCGACACGAAAAGGAATCATCTGTCCGTGGTGTTTATCATAAGGCCAAAATAAAGTTCATATTTACAGTGTACCTCGGGACGTACAGCTGCACCTGTAGTGCCGTTGGAAGATTGCTATAGGGCAAATATGGCTACATAGACTGTCAAGTTTGCATAATGGATGAGTACCATCGTTTTAATAAACACCATATACCACTAAAAAAAAAATCAGGCGCCCTCTCAGGGTGTCAGGGTTACGACTAAAACTCTCACTTGTAGCTTATGATTGTTTATGCCATCGTTTGATGACATTCATGTTGATTTCCCACTTGTCTCTGCAACCAGTGTCTTAAATAAGGTTTTAGCATTTGTCTCACTAAATCATCTTCATAAACAAAATAAGTATCTGAATAAAATATGTTATTAAAAATACCAGCGATTCATCTCATACTGTCATCATCAAAAGATTTCGATTTTTTTTTTAGGTTAAAGGTGTAAACCTAATCATGGAGTGTGCAGAGATTTCTAGTTCAGCTGTTTCGATTCTTATGACCTAGTGTTGTATTTATTAAAAAAATAAATACATTTAGATTGTTACCACACAGAAAACAAACCTTGACAAGTCACATTTTAGTGGGGAAAAAAAGTACAGGGGCATATGGTACAAATAGCAGCCAATGCCATGTCTCTAAATCCAGAACTTGAGTCTTTCCACCACTGACCTGACAGACTACAACCAGCCTCCAAATTATCCCTACATCCTCTGACAAAGCCTAAAAATCAAACAAAGCACTCCACTTGCTTGTCACTTACTGTACGATCGTGGCTGAAATACTTCAACTTAGATGGAAATAAAAGAATTCTGTCGAGCAGAGTAAAATAAGGCATATCTGATCCTCTCGTACACTTTCCACTTGCCCCTTTCCACAATTCCTAAAACGCATCAAGTCCACAAACCTGAAATGACCTTTACTGTTTCACACCGACCGCCTTGTTCTTGTGCAGCTCTCCTTTGTCGCTGTCTCCCACATTTACTTTTACGCGTCGCTTCTTAATTAAAACACCTCTCACTTTAATGCCTGCTCCGTCCTTGTTCCCCAGATTGTCAAGTTAGTGCTTAGCTTTGACTTTTTTCAGTCTCCGCTCTTAAAAATCTCATGTTTGAATACCTTATATGTTGTAATAATGATCTAAAATCTAAAATTCTATATTTGTTCCTCTCTATAATTTAGTATGTGTTTACAAAGGGACTGAGCAACATGCAAACACATGTTACACATATTTTGAGCTTCACGTGTTTTTTTTTTTTTTTCAGCTTTTTCTTACACAGTGTTACTCCTGATATTCAGTATTAGTGGGGTATCAAAATAGTTGGCTATTAAGATGAGCAAATTACTGCTGTGTTTTCTAGCTAATGAACAACATTGTTAAATTGTGTGTCTAATTGCATAGGTATTCATAGAATACATATACTTTAAATAGCATATTTCTCTATTTTTCCAAGGTATTGATAAAAAATATCAACCTGTAAGAGTTTTTTTTTTTTTTTTTTTTTTTTCCACAATTCTGTAGAAAACAACTGAGAGGAGATAAAACATCAATATAGTGGGGCAGTGAAGACAGGCTACCAGTTCAACATCTCACATGTCTATGGGTAGGAGAAAAAAAACAAAGGCTTGAGAGGATCCACAGCCGCACTGGATCTCAATACATGCCCCGCACTTTTTAAAACAGAGTGTCCCAAACAACTTAATCCAATGCATCTCCTCTTACACATTTCATCTCCACATGCTACGTATTTCATTGACTATTATTACTGATTTGAGCTGAAATCAAGTGCAAACAATTTGTGGTTCATAGAATAGTAACTTATGCCTCAATCAGCGAGAGATACTCAGAGAAAGCCCTTGCCCATAACTCTCATTGAAAAGGCCACAGTTTCTTATTTTTTCGTCCCTTCTTATGACCTTGACTGAACTCTTGCATTTAACATGTTTTCAGAACAGCACAGTTTTTATGGGAGATAATGTTACAGTAAATTGACCAGTGATAGAAAAGAGAGGTTGGGTTCCTCCTTTGTTGGAATTGAACCATTTTTTTTTTGTTGACTTGTCATTGGTGTCATTTCTGTTGAAATATATCTATCTATCTATATATATATATATATATATATAATTTTTTTTGTACAGGAAGCAATACTAAATATTCCAGTTCCCTGATCCTACTAGTGAATGTTTCTTTTGTGAGAAAATCACTACACATATGAATAAAATACTCTCAAATACAGGTAAACAAGTTGAAAATATCCACAGAATAACATAATATGAAACTCTTACGAAACTCTGCAACGATCAGTAAATTTAAGGATTATTTTTGCCCCAAATTGTTCTTCCTGGGTGTTTTTCATAAAATTCTATGACTAGCCGTTACTTCTGGTCGACCGCAGTTAAAATATCATAACTGATTGTGGTCCATGATTTTTTCTGTAAACTATTCAGATAAATTTCAAACCTTATGATGGTTTGTCCTCTCCTTAGTCAATGGCTCACCACAGTTTTTAGCCTTTTTCTAAGTGGAGCCCTGTGATGAGCGGTCGTCATGTGGGCTTCCGTCTGAGTTCTCTGTCTCCCCCTCAGAGATGGCCTGCATGGGCGCTGTGTAGAGTCTGCGGATGCCGTAGCGGCTGCTGTTGGCAGGCGGGGGGATCCTGGAGCGGCCCTGCCTGGAAGCAGCAGATGTAGGGAGGGTTTTTGGGGAGAAGCCCTCAGCGTTGGCTTTGGGGCAGGGGCTGAGGAGCTGATCTGGCCCCGACAGAAACTGCTGCAGCGGGGAGGCAGGCTCCTCTGGCTGCCTTGGTGCCTCCACCAGTGAGTCTACTGGAGTTTTAGGAGTGATGGGGCTTTTGAGGATCTCTGTCGCCGACATGCGATAGCTGGAGTCGGAGCGGCTGCCTTTTTTAAGCAGCAGTAGTTTGAATTCCTCGTTGGAGGTGCTTGACTTCTTTGCGCTCCTGTAGATGGGCCCGGGGACTTTCTGCAGGCCTGTTGGTGTCACGGCGGAGGCTGGGGAGGCCTGTGAGCTTGGAGAGGTCACAGTGCTGCTGGGTGGTGTGTTCCCTGACGCAGCACCGAGGCGGTTTCTCATACCCAACTCACTGGAATCCTTTCTGCCCAACACTTTCCTTTTGGACCTGAGAATCAGAGGAGAAAACCATTTATGGGTCTGCAAAAGATGCAGAAATACCAGGTGCTCACGGCTAAAATACTATGAGAGTGCTCACAGTGATAACAATGAAAAAAATGTTCCTTGCACCACAAAGAAGAAAAAGTGATGGCAGTGTTTATTGATGCTTACTTAAGCTATTTAAAAAAAACAAAACAGATGTGAATATGCCCTGATGAAGACCAGGTGTGGTCACAACATGCTGGCTTTATATTTACTTATAAATTAAGACCATTGTTTTTATTTGTTTAGAGTGTTTGGAGCATTTCATCAGCATTTATGGATCTCTTAACTCTGCATAGTGAGCTTGACCTTGTAACCTCAGGGAGACGGTATAGAAGACAAAAAAGGAACATATATACAGTAAAAAAGTGCTGTTGGGATTTTAAATGGAAACTAGGAAAGATGGTACTGCCTTTCTACAGCATTTGCACCCTTTCCTAATCTCATGTTTTAAAGATTAGTTGTTACAAAGCAGTTCTTTTTTAAAGGAGGAATGTCTTCCTATGTCTTGTGAGTTGTGAAGCCAAGGGCAAATTTCTACTTGGTGGACAATAAAGATTCGTAAAAAAACATCCTTCCACACATCAGCCTCTTTTAGAAACCGGTGGATTGGTGCGTCACAGGAACAGGACAGCAAGCATAAAAAAAGGATCTCTGGATTAAAACAATCAGGTTAAGCCTTCTATTTTAAGATGGAGCAAGGAGAATAATGTTTTGATGTTCCTACATCTTCATCAGAAAAAAGATTCATATTCATAATTGTGTCTGCATTATCCAAAATGGTTACCTGTGTATCATAGCAAACAGATCCTCAGTTGTTCGAGCTTTGGTGGGTGACAGAAAGACACTGTCATCCTCTGCCCTTGTCTCATCCGTCAGTGGGGACATCACATTGTCACTGGGTGTGCTGGCTGTAGACTCTGCTTAAGAAAATTTGTTTATGTCACTTTCAACTTGATTATTTTATGTGTAATGCACTGATTTAGTGATACTACAAAAGAAGAATGTCAATATCCATTACAGTTTTTATTGGCAATAAAGACTGAAAATTACCTTTACTGAAATAATCTTCTGTGTCCGGTGTTGACCCCTCCTTGCTATCATGCAAGGCACTACTGGCTGGAACATCTGATGACTCACTTTCTAATTCTTTGCCACCATCATCACTGATTGGGCAAACTTTTGATGTCTCTGACTGACAGACAGCATCAGGCACTTTATCAAGACTGTCAGATCTGTGGGGTGAACTGCGCTGAACCGGAGGAGAACCCTGCTTTATCAGACATGATGACGGTTCCTCATCAGATGGCTCAGTTTTTTGTGGTTGGAAAGGCTCTGACTCCACGCTGCGCTCCCCCGGGCAGAGGGAAGCTGCTGCTGAGTCTTTGGACATCTCTCCTTCCTGACACGAGGGCAACTCAGGGATATCAGTGCCCTTATGACTTAGCTCCTGGTCTAATGACTGCTCTGACTGGAGTGTGAATGCTGTTATACTCTCTAAAAGGGTTGGAGCTAGTCTGTCCTGCTTGTTCCTCACATCACTATGATAAGATACTTCATTTCCCACACCTGCAGGTTCTTCCTTTGGGGTCAACACAGATTCACATGACTCCCGAGAGGATATATGATGATATGAGTTGTACTGTAGGGGACTCTTTAGCTCCAAGGGTTTACTACTGGAAAGTGTGCTAACGATGTTCACAGTGGGACATTTGGGCCTGGTAGCAGTATCGGCAGTCCTGGTTTCGTCATGATGACCTTCAATTTCCTTACTGATGGATCTCAGCTGTATCGACTGCAGCACTGAGGGTGTGATGGACATGGGATGGGCACTGAGGACCTCTGAATTAGGAGGTCTGATAAGTTGGGCTGGCGCTGACACCAAAGCTTTCTGTTTGTTCTGATGGAGGACTTGCATCTGGTTCTTGTGAGTTGAAGGCTTGCTACCAACATTTTGAAGGGCACTTAGGTCGAGGTGGGAAGGAGGTATGACTGGCAATTCCAGGTCCCTTTTCGAGGAGGAGCCTCCATCCTTGCAGGACAGTGACTGAAGTGATGAAAGAGAGGACTTCCTCTCTGGGACCTTGGGCTTCCTCTTGCCACTGGATGGTGACAGTGGTCCAGGAAAGAAGGCAGAGGGGAATGAGGAGGTGGGGGTTTCTGATTGACTAGAGTAGCCACTGGATGGGGATGCCAAACCTGCCAGCTTTTCAGGGGATGTTAGCTTGAACTCTCCCTCCACTGATGGAAGTGATGGGGTGGTAGCTCTGGAGCCAGACTGAGATGTCTGGGACTCAGAGCTCTCCTGTGATTTGATGCATTCAATGACAGTTGTACCTGTAGCTGTGCTGGAGTTTGACAACGATCGGTAGGGATCATTGGATTTTAAGTCATTTAGGAGCCAGAGATCTGCATAGTCAGACTGTACAACCCCCCCATCCTTAAAGGAATGTGTGTCTGTGGAGCTAAACACACCTAAGTCGGGTAGGTCCACTGAGCCTTCCACCCCCCAGGCCACAAGGGGCTCCCTGACTAGTGACGGGTTTTCTAAATGGCCTGGGGAGCCGGCCAAATCCAGCTGCAATTTCCTCTCCTTGGAAGACAATGGAAGTTGCTGCCCACAAGTTATCTTTGGTTCTCTCTTGTCAGGGATGTTTCCCTCACTGCATATTTTCCTTAAGGATGAACTCCTCTTAGGCGGACATGGCTTCACCTTTGGTTTTCTTAAGGAGAGGCAGCGTCTCCCAAGAGTCATGTGACCACTCAAGTCAGTCTGGCCACAATCAGAGCCAGTGGCTGCATAGTTATAAGTGAAGCTTCTGCTACCTTTAAGACCACAGTCAAAGTGCATGGAGGTATAGTAGCCTTCAGTGTCTACAGAATAATGTGAAACTGTGTCTGCCTTCTCAGACAGTGGCTTGTCAGAATAGCTGCTCTCATAGGTGGCCATGCTGGTGAAACTGGGGCACCCTAGGCTGCCTTCAGGCTCTCTGCTCTGCTCAGGATTGAACTCTTGGGAGCTTGGAGGGTCTGGGTGGGGATAAGTCCACTCCCCCTCGCTAGCAGTGCTGACTCCTATATCCTCTAAAATATCCATGGCTGTGGAGGAGAAGGAGCCCGCCCGCTGAGTCCTAAGGCCCTGAAATCTGTCCATCTGGTAGTGGTCCAGCATGAAGCTAGTTTGGTCATCGTTGGTGTGAGTTGCAGCATTCAGAGACAGCTCAGAGTCGCAGTGTGAAGACCCAGTAAGTGGTGGTGAGGCTGCTGGGGGGATCGTTTCTGATGTCTGGGAAGGGCAGGTGGAGCTGCTTCCACTCCAGTTCCCACTGGAAGACTGGTGGTCCTCCTTATGGTCCATCTGGCCTCCCAACACCCCTGCAGTTGACACTGAATGGATGGGACTGCTGAACGTGTCTGAGCTTGATGAGATCTCACAGCTCCCCATATCAGTCTTTCTGGGCAGCTGTGATTGGCCCCTCTCCATCCAGCCATGCTCTCGACTCTCTGCATGCTGTTTGTACTTCAGGCTACCCAGTTGGCAGCCAGGCATTGTCTGATCGTCTGTGCTCTCTTCTTCGTCCTTCAGAATCAACTCCCCAGGTCCAGGCAGGTAGTCCTCTGCCTCAAATGGGGAAAGCTCCTCCTCATCATCTTCATCACTGTCATTATGCCCCTTGTCCATCAGACGGCTCCCCTCTCGGGGCAGGCTCCGGGAGCGCAGGCGTGTGCCCACTGAAGTGGTGAACATGGTGTCAGTGCTGTCCGGCAGGCAGGAGATGTTTCCTGCAGAGTAGGAGAGGCAGAGGGAGGCTCCCTGGCCTCGCTGGGCTCTTATCCTCCTCCGAGAAGGAGCTCCTGAGATCAGGAAGTCTTCCGTCTGGCAACCTGAGTCCTTGGTGCTGAGACGGCTAGCCAGGTCCTCGCTGCAGGGAGTGATATCTGGACTGGCATGAACTATCACTGTTCGCTCTTTGGAACTGGGAGAGTCATCAGAGTCTGAAAAGAGGAAAACACAACAAGGTGCGTATAAGTAAATGCAGTGACAATGCAATACCTCTGTCTCTTTTTCATGGCAATACAGATAACATGAGAAACTGTACTACAGGTCTTCATAAGAACACAGAAAACATGATGCTTATCACTAAGATCCATATTTCTATATCTAAAAAAAATAATTCTCATGCTCATTTCTTATATATGTATTATTTTGTTAGATAAATCAATCAGTAGCACATACTGCATTACAGAGCTATTTGTAGTAACTCAATTATCAGTGCAGTAAAAAAAATAGTGTGCTATTTATATTAGACCTTCAACAAGAATTAATTTCAGCTATATTTTACATGAGGTATATATTAAGTAGATAAACAGCAAATCTATTGCAAATATTAAACAAGTCCTAACTCTAGTAGGCTATAACAGCAGCAGGCTGAATCACGTTTCAGCAATATAATCTCAGTTTGGACACAAAACATTTTAGTTGGTTACCATATCTGTGTCTTGACAGTCACAACAAGATAAAGTTTAGTCAAAACAAGTTACATACCTAAGTCTTGCTGCACCTGTCTGGGAATGCCGGTGACAGTCTTCCGTCTCCTTAGCTTCCTCCTCCTCTGAAGCACAGACTGCGAGTGAACAAGCGAGCAGCGCACACTAGCGTCTCTGTCAAAGCCAACCCCTGCAAGGGAGACAGGACATGTGAGGAATCTTTGTTTGGTGGTGACTGCAGTGATTCCCCCTTTAATTCTCACGCTGTCTCTGGAAAACCCATAACATTTAGTCCAACAAAATTACATATCCTACAAAAATAACAGTGAAAAATGGACAGACGGACGTCTGAGGGCGCTACCAACCACAGTGTAGCCCAGATATAACTGAGAGCCTTAACTCAGGATGTGCTTTTCAAACATGAGTGGAGAGTACACTTTGGCGCACTGTAATACACCAAAGTTGTTGCATCATCAAACATATAGCAAACAAACAAATGAAATGGAGAACAATTTTGACTTTCAACCAATATAACAGACATCTTGCACATAGATAAGAAATTATACAAATGATTCAATGAGCATTAAAATGTGTGTTCATGAGGTGAAAAATCCTCACAGTCAGGAAAAAGCGAAAAACATTTCCACAAAGAAAGTCCTCTCTCTTATCACTTACCATGTTAGGCCCTATCTTACTAATGTAAATCTGCAAAGGGCTCTGCTTAAGTTTAGGTTCTGTACTTTCTTGTTGTGATGCTTAGCTCACTTCATGACTGTCATGTGATACCTGGTCAGGCCTCTCAGCACCAAGGCGATTGCTACACTTTGCTTACAATGTGCGGTTTCTTCCCAACTGTCTCTGACCCAGCCAGCGTTTAGCTTATAACTCTCCTTTGAGTCAATGCAAGTGAGAGTAAATAAAATTGGGCAGGCCTTTTCACAATTTGGACAGGACTAATTGGCATTCATGTCACAGCATCTTCCCTCTTTGCAATCACAGGCACAAACAAAGCATCTAACCATGAGGAAGTTAATAGGGTACAAAGCATGACTTGCACATTCTAAATGAATTTTCTGAGCATGTGCTATTCTTTGGCATTCAATTTAAGCCTTTGTTAATGACGAGGTTTTATAACTAACTGCAGAAATTAAAGAATTCTGTTAGAATGTTTAAGGTCTGTAACACTATGCCACAAATGTTCAAGTTTTCAGTGCCAAAACTCATGAGTGGGGAAAGCAGTGGTGACTGTGAGCAAAACTTTCCTTACAATCCTTGCAGCCACACTATAGTTTAAGGCACATACATAAAAGGGAAATGTGTGTCTCATTCCATGTGACTGGTAGTTTCCCCTCTTCATAGCACTGACAAACACACTGAATGGACAGTGAAAGGAAGACTCACTGAAGAAAGCTTGTATTGCTGAGGCTACCTCTTAGCTGAACAAACCTAGTCAACAAGTCAAACTTGTCTTGATCAATCTAATCAAGATGGCTCATGACATGATGTGCTTTCGTCAGGAGTCCCATGCACCACATTTTACTTCTTCGCATTAGCCACATCTGAAAACTGAAAGTATTTGGGTAACTTGTCCTTTGAACCACACACACAACAATAAGAAAATCCAGACATGGGGCTTGAAATTTACCAGTGACGTTAATGGGGATGATACATGAGGTGATCACTTGGGAATCACTTTTCATTCTCTCCTCTGGGGTGGGCAACGGCAGGGCTTTAGACCAGTTAGTCTGCTTGTCCAGGGTGGAGGGGATGTTAGGGATAGGATACTTAGACCGGTGGCCTAGAGCCACCCCTTCAGTGTCAGGGTCAGAGGGCACAGCCTGTAACAGATGGACATTTGCATGTTCAAGTTAATATTGTCAGGAGGCATTACATGAAAAAGGGACTAAAGAATATTAGATATGAAACTCAGCTTCAGAGAGGGTTATGTGCTGGTGTTTCAACAGAACACCTCCAGTGATGAAAGTCAACGATTACATTGGTGTTGTGAAATTCTTAAGTGTTTATCTGGGAAAGGGTTGTAGACTAGATGTAGAGATTAGTTGCGCATTAAGCTGAGACAAGAACTGCTTACTCTGTGATTAGAGGTAAAATCAATACACATGCCCTTCCAGGAACTGAGTTTAAGGCTCATGGTGCATTGCACAGAATACATTAAATTACAGAAGTAAGAGGCATGCCTTTAAAAGAAAGGAAAACACAAGAAACATTCAAAGAATCAAGATTGTAGGCTTCATGCAAAAGAAATAATGTAGAAATAAGAATTCCAACATTAAAAACAGAAGTGGGAAACATATGCTAAAATCATTACAGCATTGATCACCAAACTGACTAAATACTAAAGAACCAAATACAAGTCAGTACCCGAGTTTGTTGTGAGAGTGTACAGTAAAATGTTTGGCACACACAGTATATATCATGATAAATTTGACACCTTCAGTTGCTCTATATTTGCTCCACATGAAAAAAAAAACTCCATAAGTTTCAACCAGCGACTACTGCACATAACAGAGATGTGACAAGCAGTGTAAACAGTAATTTCTAGCTGCAAGGCGCCACTTTGGAAAGCCTAAACTCTTAGGTCATGTTTTGACAATGTACTGCATCTATGTGATTCTCCTGCATAATAAGTGCTGTCTTGCAGTATCAGAGAGGAAATAGCTCACAGAGGCAATCCACTGAGGAACAGCTTCAGTATCAATCACTGCACTCCTTCTCACATGCATCGTCCTCCTGTGTGAGTATTACACAACTCCAAAACTTTTTTCCTTAACCGTGGCCCACTTCTCTCTTTCAAACCTGGAATATGGTAACAGATCTCCTATAACTTTAGTCTCAATGCCAAATGAATCTGGGGAAGAAAGCGCTTACCTTTGGAATCCTACAGAGAGGCACATGTGAAACTGGGAGTGATTCTCAGGCTGAACTGGTTCCCACCTCCAAAACCCCACCTCCCACCCCCATTTAAAGCCAGCTCTTGAGCCTTTGTGCTCTCTGTTCCCAGCAGACCAATGAGACCCTGACAAAACACCGGCCACAAAAGAAACCGGTTTCCTTGGCAACTTCTCTCAACTAGTAAAAAAAAAAAAAAATCAAAGGGAGTACATTTACAGCTGATTTGTTTTTAGAATAGAAAGGCGCATTGGTTATTTTAGGAGTGTCTGAGTGAGAGAGGATGAGCGGGTCACAGAAGAAAAAAGGAGGAGAGAGAAACAGAGAGAGGGAAGGACAGTAAACAAGCATGCGTGATAGAAGAAGAGAGAGGAAAAGGCAGACAAAAAAAAGGAGAGGCAGTGTTTTGGTGCTTGTGCCTCATGCCTGTCCAGAGAGCTAATTTAATCACAGCGGCAATCCAAAAAACGGTATCATATATGCTGACGAAACAGCAGCAGCAGTGCAGCTACAGAGAAAAACTTAAGCAGGCTGTCAAGTCTTTCAAGGATGGGTGCAGTGAGGAAGGGTTTCAGGGTGATCACAGCACAGAGGGATCATGGGTAATCACAGGCACAAGCTGCATGTAGCCGACCCTATCATTATAGAAACCCAGGCTGCTAGGCGGCTGTGACTGTGGCCCTCACACACACATTCCAGGCATACTGCAGCTGACTGGATCTACAGATGAACTACAAAAACAGATGGGTGTGCATGTGAATATACACTATATTACCAAAAGTATTCGCTCACCCATTCAAATGATCAGAATCAGGTGTCCTAATCACTTGGCCTGGCCACAGGTGTATAAAATCAAGCACTCAGGCATGCAGACTGTGAAACAAGACATTTGTGAAAGAATGGGCCGCTCTCAGGAGCTCAGTGAATTCCAGCATGGAACTGTCATAGGATGCCACCTGTGCAACAAATCCAGTCGTGAAATTTCCTCGCTCCTAAATATTTCACAGTCAACTGTCAGCTCTATTATAACAAAATGGAAGCGTTTGGGAACAACAGCAACTCAGCCACGAAGTGGTAGGCCACGTAAAGTGACGGAGAGGGGTCAGCGGATGCTGAAGCGCATAGTGCAAAGAGGTCGCCAACTTTCTGCACAGTCAATTGCTACAGAGCTACAAACTTCATGTGACCTTCAGATTAGCCCAAGTACAGTACGCAGAGAGCTTCATGGAATGGGTTTCCATGGCCGAGCAGCTGCAGCCTAGCCACACATCACCAAGTGCAATGCAAAGCGTCAGATGCAATGGTGTAAAGCACGCCGCCACTGGCCTCTAGAGCAGTGGAGACGCGTTCTCTGGAGTGATGAATCACGCTTTTCCATCTGGCAATCTGATGGACGAGTCTGGGTTTGGAGGTTGCCAGGAGAACGGTACATTTCAGACTGCATTGTGCCGACTGTGAAATTTGGTGGAGGAGGAATTATGGTGTGGGGTTGTTTTTCAGGAGCTGGGCTTGGCCCCTTAGTTCCAGTGAAAGGAACTTTGAATGCTTCAGGATACCAAAACATTTTGGACAATTCCATGCTCCCAACCTTGTGGGAACAGTTTGGAGCGGGCCCCTTCCTCTTCCAACATGACTGTGCACCAGTGCACAAAGCAAGGTCCATAAAGACATGGATGACAGAGTCTGGTGTGGATGAACTTGACTGGCCTGCACAGAGTCCTGACCTGAACCCGATAGAACACCTTTGGGATGAATTAGAGCGGAGACTGAGAGCCAGGCCTTCTCGACCAACATCAGTGTGTGACCTCACCAATGCGCTTTTGGAAGAATGGTCAAAAATTCCTATAAACACTCTCCTCAACCTTGTGGACAGTCTTCCCAGAAGAGTTGAAGCTGTAATAGCTGCAAAAGGTGGACCGACATCATATTGAACTCTATGGGTTAGGAATGGGATGGCACTTCAGTTCATAGTATGAGTAAAGGCAGGTGAGCGAATACTTTTGGTAATATAGTGTATGATGTGTCAGTGTCCATGAAAACAGCTGATTTACATCTGTGCTCTCCAGCAGTTTTTTTTTTTTTTTTTAATTTGTAGTTTTTTTTTTAATACTGATGCTGTCATATATCACTCAGTGGGCGGAGCATGACAATAACACTGCCAGAGAAAGCGGCCTCCCAGTGTTGAATGTACTGAATGTGGCCATGCATTTAAAAAAAAAAAGGGGAGGGGGGGGGCATTATGTAAATTAGAAAGTTAAAGTAAACAGGGACAGGTAAGGAACTGTGAAATACTGTGTTAGAGCACACAGGAGCCAGTAAGCAGGGAGGAGACAAATACCTTTCTGCTCCAGGGAGAGAAGTGGCAACATTCGGTAGGGGAGGAGGAGCGGGTGTTTTCAAACTAAATGCAAAGGCAAAAAACAAAAGGACAACAAAAACAAAAAAAATGAACTCTCACAAACATAAAGTTGTTCAACATGGACATACAAAAAACAACAACACTGAGGTCAACTGAAAGAGGAGGAATGTATGGACTTGGTGCAGACAGGGAAACCCATCCAAGACAGGGAAAACTATGCTTGTGGAGCTGAAGAAGAAAACATCTGTGACCAGTGAGCGGCAGTGTGTTTGAGAGTGTATTAGAGAATTATCAGTGGAACTGGGGGGCAAAAGCACTGCACTGCTTCCTGGAGTGCTACTGATAAAAACAAAGATGGCTTATGACACCATCATCTCAGGCTGCTCATCTATGATGATGCAAAAACAAACTTCAAAAACAGTGTCAAATGAAATAAAAAAAAAATGGTTATACTCGACCGAGAAAAGAAATATGGCACATGAAACGTAGTACAAACACAGTCCACTTCCTTCTTTACCTGTGTTTGCACTAGCTGCGTCGAAGCATCTCTAACATGTCTCTCTGGCTGCTTTGGGGGGAGAAACACACATTTCACTCAAAAGCACATTAATAAAGTGGCATGGAAAGCATCTCCATGTAAAGTTCATGAGCAGAGGGACTGTCCCCTTCAAATGAAAAATGTTATAGGGACTTAATTCACGCTAAAAAGAGCAAATGCATGCATTTATAACATTATTTATATCATATTATTCTATAAAACATTATTATAAAAATGAACAATTTATTAAATGCAATGCTGTATGAACAGAAAATCAAAGGAGAAACAATAAGTGCACACCATTAATTTAATGGAGTTCCTAAATGTCAGCTGTAAGGTCAAATAATTTAATGTGACATTTACAAATAAAGGGGGAAAAAACAAAAACAACAGATAAATGCCAATCCTGGAAAAAAAAAACAACAACTGGCTTTTGTATGTAATGTTTCACAAAAACTACTTTCTGAATCTAAAAGCCAAAATTTTGTCACAAAATCCAATATCGCCTTTGCTTTCACCTACTAGTCTGATTTTTTGACTGGTGTTACCTGGAAAATACACTGTTTACAGTCATAATTACAATGGAGATACATGTTTTTGCACAAAAAACTTTTCAAGCAGAAGGTTTATTTAGACAGTCAACCGTTGTTTTTGTTGCTGTGCTCACATGCTCTCCTGTTCAACATATTTAAAGGAAATCTTTTAATGCTGCTATAATAAAGTATCTATTGGAATAGGCAGCAACAAGTGTGCATAACATTAATCAAGGTTAACTGCAGGTAGATTTAGTAACATTTTATTTAATGTGGAGCTCTTACCGTTGTCAAATGCCTGGCCCTCTGGTCCTGCTTCTGGGTGTGTGGTGAGGGGTACGAAGGCGCAGGGGGCACCACCGAGATCGAGATGGTGACTCTCCTCTCCCTGCTGCTTCTCTGCTGTTGATCTGCCATAGAGACGATGTAAAACTTATTAAAGTCAAAAATGCTCATGCAAATTTAGGTGTAAAATGGTGAAGATTAAAACATTCTAAAACACATGAATCAGAGATAAGAGGCACAATGATAGGAAATTCAGAGCAGACACAGGCTACGAGAGCAAATACAGGGCACACAATAGCTAGTACTACACTCTACTTCTGAAGCTCTAAAGTGCAGTAGCCAGTAATGTCCACTAAGGGGCAGAATGACACAACTACAGAAAACAAGATGCAGACCTTTACGGCGGGAGGCACGTATCCCAGAAGTGGCTTGTGAGATGATGCAAAACAAAAAGTAAAAGAAGTCAGTGTTTCTTTAGGGCATGCAGAAGACAAATAAAAAACGCTGATCAGTTTGGAAAAAAGCAATGCATGGAGAGAGTGAGGGCGCATGACAGAAGGGGCTGAGTGGTGCTCAGGGCCTCACCTCTCTGCAGGGCCCGCAGGCTCAGTTTGGCATGCCTGTGAAGCTCTTCTACACATGCTGGCCGTGTGGATGGGTGGAAGACGTTCCTCTGCTGGTGCCAGGGGGCTTGGTAGTGTGTTGTCAGCTTACTCTCCACATCCAGGTTAGACACAGCTGTCAGGGAGAGGGAGGAACACAGTGAGACTTGTATTCCACAAATTAAGCACTTGAATTAGACCAATTTGACACACACGCCAAGAAAGCCCTCAACATGTATAAAGTATTGCACTGTAACAAAGTCAGGATGCAGATATGACGTGTTGACTGCAATTAAGTTCCAAAAAACTGCTAAAGCGATACAGCATCATAGCCAATAACATCACCAGCCACTAAGAGGTCCTTATGCATCTATGAACCCGTAGGCCACCCAATACCATATATTGACTGAACCAGTAACTTACATTCATTTCTGACTTTTGTTTTAAAAATTATTTTTTTATGTCATTCTGCTTCATTAGACAGTAAAGGGAGACTGGAGGATGGCATGTGAAGGAGGCCAGATTTGATCCCAAGACATCACTGGTGTATGGGATGTACCTGAGACAACAGAGCCACCAACACAACCCACTGGTTACTGATTTTAAGTGCAATCGACGTAATATCAGTGCTAGGGAGCCGATACATAATGACACTATGAAACTATTGAAATGCTTCTAAAATAACCTGTATCTTCAGTTTTCAGTCAGAGAGGACTGTTCGCAGACAGAGACTAGATTCCATTCATTCACTGTTTACGGTAGCAGCTACAATCCCCTATATTCTGTAGAAAATGGTTCAAAATGTTCAACTTTTGGTGGAGCTGGAGCCGTGTCATATATTTCTTACTACATGCCAGTCAGGAAATTCCTCAAAGTTACATCACATGCAATAATGGGGAAAAAGAATAACGGCACAATGGTGCAAATGCCATGACTAACAGGATACCTCACACAGGTCATGTTAACTACAGTAGGTAGTGCCGGAGTCCCTCTAATGATAAATCCAGATGCTTTTCTTTGATGTGTCAGGGCCTCCAGCTGTTATTAGACACCGTGAGCCATTAACAGATCAGGAAAGTATTTATCTGGCACATTGAATTATTTCCCAGGTGCCGTAACAATTACTGCTTCATTGCTGTTTTATTCCCCACTCCTAAAATACTATTAAAATACTGTGTAATCAGCTGCAGACTTTGGACAATATGATGCAACTGCTCCCTCTTCAAATTGCATACAGCTCCCCAAAGTCTCTTTTGAGCCAGCAACAAGTGGTAGTCTGAACAAAGCTCAGACTACCATTTCATATAGTTTTGATAATATCTTTCTTGATAACAGCATATGCCAGTGAAGGAACTGAAAAATTCTTGAAATGGCAAGTACTGCAACAAAAAGGAAGTCAGTGGAGAAAAAAAATAGGTGTTTTTTTATTTTTATTATTTTTTAACAATAATAATGTAATGTAGTGTTAATATGACATTTTATTGTTCCATTTCTCTTTTCCCACATCCCATCTACAGTGAAGTTAGACCTAAATAACAGTATAGCCACAGGAATTCAGTGCCTTGCTTCAGGACACTTAAGCAGAGTGGATGCTTGCCAGCACCAGTTTAAGTGCCTGACTCACTACGTCACCCTGCTGCCCCTGTATTATTTTTAAAAGCCAGTATCTTTGCACTGCATTTATTCCAAGCGGCAGCCTAACTGAGCTCAGCTTGCACTGTGAACAAACCAAAGGAAATGTTTGAATTTCCACTGCAGCATACTTATGGCCATATATTGGTTAAGGTTTGAGCAGGGTATTGGGTTAACCTTACATAAATTTAATCCACAGCCCCTGACAAATGTAGCTAATGACCTTTCCATTACAGTGCCAGTCCATTGAGAGCAATTGAGGTTCTGTATGAATGTATTTTCTATGCATGCATTGATGGGTACAAGCATGAAAGAAAATGCTGAGCTGCTATTAAGCTGCTATTAAGTGCCATCATCAGTCAGCACACTCTTCTTCTGTCTTGTAAAAATACTTCTAGATGTTAACACTGAAAGAAATATTAGAAACAGTCATTGCAAACAAGGCTTTTGGGATCCAAGGTAGTGGTGAAATGGAGGAATAGTAGAGTATAGTTGAAACTTGAGAAAATCAAGCAGAGATAATCAGATACAACGTTAACTAGCCTGTTAATAATGCAATACTATTAACTACAGCTATACAATAGGGATTAATGCAACCTGATACTGTGACTTTCATTCTCTAAATGCAGAAAACTCCTTGGAGTAATCTCATTACCCCCTCACACCTCCTCAGGTTGCGTTGAGGGAGACTCTCAACTCTCAGATTACATGTAGTGCACGTAAGGCCTGGGGTAGAGGGAAAGGGTTAGATAGTGAAAAGTGTTGTTTGGCCTGTTTGTCTGGGTGTGTTTTTTTTTTTTTTTTTTTTTTTTTTGCATGAAAATGCAAGTAAAAGTGATTTAAACTAGCATCTTTCTACATAACGTGCAATAGAAAATCATTTACAAATAAACTGATACCTGTCAGCAATGACAAAGACCTCTCTCCAAAACACAAATACCCCTGAACCCCTCTCTCTCTCTCTCTCTCTCTCTCTCTCTCTCTCTCTCTCTCTCTCTCTCTCACACACACACACACACACACACACACACACCCTTGCTGTGACCCCCTCTTTGCTCTGATGCTTTAGTCATTAGTAAGCAAAAGTATTAAGGCAGACCAATCTAGGTCAGAATCTCTACAGAGCACTGCGGCTAAACAAATTGCAAGTTTATAAGACCAAATCTATGCTACAGATCATTTTTATTAGAAACAGAAAGCGTAATGTAAATGTAATCTATGACTTTAGTCAGGTATTACACTGCATATCATTTATGGTATGAATAAACAGATCAGCGAAGGAGCAGTGTGAGATAACATCTTACAAGTGTAGGAAGGATCCAAGTAATATCATGAGGATTAATGCTGCTAATCCTTTGGTTTACCAGACATCTACATCTGCCAGACATACCCTACCTGGCTGACATCTGTAGGCTTGGCCTTGACCTGGCAACTTGATTGAAAGACACCCTGTCTGACCTCTATGTCTAATGGAAGTGCAACCGCACAGCTTCAGCTGAGCAGGCCCTCACTTCACTTTGTAGTTCAGCCAGAAAACAGCAGCTAAGCCTCTCTCCCTCAAAAGAGATTCAAAAGAGTTCAGCTCCTGACTGCTGCCAAAGCCCAGAAGAGACCCAGAGCAACATCACACTGAAGCCCCAGCAGATCATTTTGCTCAGCCCTGCTTTGGATCAAAGCCTCTCTCCATCCTGGTGTATATCAAACTATTGTCCACCTTTCTACCAGTTCTGCTACTGTTAATTTCTCTGACATTAAAGCGGCACAGTCCATTTTCAACAAATGGCATGTGTGGTGGCACCATAGCATTGCTACAATGCCCAGAAAAATAAGCTCCCAGGAGAGGCAATATGCTCATGTATTACCCAGAGACACTCTGATCTTTCCATACAGCATAGAACATCCCAGAGTGATTTAATAACTCTCTGCAGTGACCCTGCTGACCTGAAAACAAGCTCTCTGCTGCGTCTCCTCCTCAACGAAGAGAGCAGCTGGAGTTGTGGGAGGTGAGCAGCATTACAGAGATCAAAGGAGGATGTCCATGTGCGGAGCAGCACTGCTTCTTGCTGAGAAAATGACTTACTTCAGTCACAGGTAATACTGTAGGTATCTCACTGTATGGCTCTGTTTCACCCTACAGGTGTGTGTTTGCATGCATGTAATAATACACAAGATGATACAAGCCTGCACTGTCTTTTAAATGCATGACAAATTATGCAATTGTGGTGAGGACTGTGGTGAAAAACTTATAGAGAAAGTTACAAGTGATCTGTCAGGGAGTTATGAGTGCTTTGACCGTGTTTGTCAGGCCTCTCCCCTCCCTGGCTCCCTGCTGAGATATGAACTGTTGGCCTGGCAGTGTGATACCCTCTGACAGGCCTGGTAGTAATGGCTCCAGCAAGCTAAAACCCATCTGACAGGGTAACAGCAACTACGTTTGACTCCATCCCCCGCTCCCTGTTATTGACTTCCCCAGGCCAAAAAACACATTAGGACTTCCTTCCACGAAAGCTCAGCAAAGTCTCTAACTTTTACTTCAATGAGGCTGTGTACAACAATGCTTAAAAGGACTTTAGAAAAGTTTTAAAATGTAAACAAATGTGTAGGCCTATCTATTATTTTAATGAGGACAGCAGTCTTGCCTCTGTGGGGAATGGCCTCTAATGGGAGCATGGTCAGCTGTTGCCCCAAATGAGGCCAAAGAAAACACACATCAACCCTCAGTCATCTCATTGACCTCTTGCCAGCTTTCCCTTTCTTTCACAGCCGCGCTGAGTGATCTTCAACGTGGCCTTATTCAGCCAAAAGCACTCAACAGCACAGATAAGAGCCACATGTCTGTGGGTGAGAAGAACAGCAAGTCTTCCAGCAAAAGGTCCTTTAAGAATCCAGCAGAAAGAATTTATAGGAGCTGGACGGTCCAATATCACTCTGAAGCCTTGGATCCAAAATATGAGGAGGCCAAATGGATTCTATTATATTTTGGACATTCCTATTGGACTGCACAAGGAGTTTTTGACTGGGGGAGACAGGAAGCTGGACACCTTCTGTCTGGTTTCATTCATTCTGACTTCCTTTCACTAAGAATCAGCCTGAGCACGCTGCTGGGGGGTGAAATCACAGAGTCTATTATCTGCGCTTCAACAGAGCCTATCAATCTGTCCACTTCATCATCTGCAGCAGGATCTAAACTGTGTTGTCAGATCTTCCCATCCCATACCTCACTCGCAGCACTGGCAGCAGCCCTCCAGGGCAGAAGAAGGGGATGAAAGCCTGCGTCCTCAGACTACCTCTGCCTTGTAATTACTCAGTTTCTGGCCCAGACAGGAGCCTAGCCCACTCTCACACCCACACTTACACTCACACACCTACAATTTGCCAGCAGCCTGGGAAAACACTGTCACAGATGTCAGTCATTAGGTCACACGTAAGACAGACCTCATTGAACTTCATTGAATAGTCTGATGAGTGACCATATACTGCAATCATCTCTGTGCATTTTATGTGTATAGTCGGGTGCATTGAGGCGGAGGCATCCACACTCAAAAGTCAAAAGAAATATACTGCAAAAAATCTCCATCTTAACAAGTCATTTATTCTCACTTTCACTTTGTTCATGAACTTTTCTGGTAACAAGTGTAAATATGTTGAAATAAAGCAGAAACAAAGCAGAAAAGCCCACCAATGTCAAGAAAATGACATTCTGGAAAATCTGAAATTCTGGAAACAAGGTGATTAGCATTGGAAACACGTGGGATTATCTCATCCTAGTGGTAGATTTTTTCATTTGTTTGAAGAAAGACTTTAACACAGAACAGGAGACTAAATGACTTGTCAAGATGGAGATTTTAGGCTGTTTATGTTTTTATTTTTTTTTTAATTCAAACACAGGAAACAAAGGCTCAGACATTGCCGCTATGAACCTTCCTACTGAGCGGCATGGCACAGAAAACGCAGACATCTCAACATGTCACCAGCAATGTGGCAACCTGTCAGAGGGTAGACTAACAATGCAAATTAGATAAGCAAGCGTGTCAAACACTTAGTTTAGAGAGAGAGCGCACTCTGAACTTGTCAACACAACTCACTTCTTGTGACGATGCTCAACAAAATGCAGACAACATGCACACATGTCTAACAACTGTAGGCAATGCAGCGACTTGCACTTTCGGGTCAAAGAGACAGCAGAGCAAAAGAAAAGTAAAGTACATGCAACTCGGTGAATTATACAATACCTTGGGATGTGAGTGCAACACAGCATCCTAGAGCCATGGCGGAGCTGTCCGATTGTCAGTGAGGCATTCAGTTGTCAGTCAGTGTATCTCTCTCCTACTCGCTATCTTTGCCTCCTACAGTCACCTGAAATGACTCTGGTCCTCCCAGAGCCATGTCTCTACAGGCATGTCCCTCAGCTCTACTGCCACACACCGACTGGAACATCTGCAGGCCTACTCACACTCCTCCCCCACGTCCCTCTCCCCACCCCAGCCCCCCGCAGCTGGGTACAGATGGCCCAGCCTGCCTCTGACTTGGGCTGCCACTAATCTGTTTCTGGTCTGCTAGAGGAGAGTAGGAGCGTTAATCCAAACCACTGAAACAATACTGGCCGCTTAACCCACAATAGAGGATCATGGAGGGTTTAGAGGAATGCCAAATGATGCGTACGACTGTGAATACTTGCATCCTTCACTTGATTATGATAAACTGTTACGGTGTAAAAGCACCGTTATGTTGTATCACTGTGATTCAGTCTTTGGCTAAATTGTTAATCCACTCTGAATAAATCAAATCCGGAACTGTGATGTAAATTAAATGTAAGCAAGTGGCTAGCAAATGCAGTAATCTATGGGCTATTCAATAAATTATATATGACTGAAAACAAATGTTTAGAACAGTATTTCTGGATTAAGGGCGAGATGGATTTTGCTATACACGTGATAAATGAATGAACTGAGCTCACCTGAAGCTAGCAGGAAATAAAATGTTACTGGTTACTTACAGGTTAGTCTGATGAGAAAATTATCCAAACTCTTCCTGCTGCCAAACACGATTAAGAGTTAAATATCTTTGGAACCATCGAAAGGCGGTCCAACCCTGAAAACAATGCTGCTGTTCCAGTGAGTGTTGGTGGTCATCTGGTGGAGAAAGTCCTTTCTGAGGTCTGATTAGTAACACACAAAGAGTGGAGTCCCAAGCCAGTAGGCATGCAGTAATACCCGTCTCCCCGGTAATCCGCTCTGAGCCCACATCCTCTCAACTGATGGCAGTGTCGGCGCTGCTGACCCGCTGCAGCAGGTGAGAGGTAGGAGAATGCTTTCAAAGACGCAAAGCACGACAGGCCAGGCCCCTGCTGGGACGCTCTGCAAAGGTAAACCCTGAGTGGATCTGCAACAACTTTCGACATCACAGAGAGGATAATTACAGCATACATGTCTCTGTGTGCTGAGAGGCAATATATACATTTACCCAACATGATGTAAAACAACAATGATCTGAAACAATGTTTCTCACATAAAGATATTTTCCATCATTGGTCATTCCACTGCATCACTCACTCTCGCCATGTGTTTCTGTCTCTTTCCCTGTTAATACTGTTGCTACTACTAATATCACTGCTAAAACTACTACTACTACTACTACTACTATAATAATGTGATATTAAATCATTAATTCCAGTGAAATCATTCATGCTGTTAAAAAATGTGTCATAAGTTGCCATTTTGCCCATGAAAATCAATTATTACTCTTCCATCATATGCACGTGACCTCCTTTAAACAACTACGGCATCCTCATATAGTGATTTCAGTTTGTACCCGATGGAGACCTTTACTGGACAAGATGGTCAAACTCCTAATCTGGTTTTTCAGTGTACATAACAGAGGGCCAAACCCTAGCTTGCTCCGTGATTTGGTGCCAGCTTGGCTCTTAACTGCCAAGGAGTCCGTTGAGATAGAGCTGAAATGTGTTTGATTGCATAGCATTTTCAGTGCCAGCACACGTGTGCCAGAGATTAAGAAAACTTGCAGACCTGTCATCCAACACAAATACACATTTCAGCATGTGCTGGCCAAACAAAGCTAAGACTCACTTTGTAGTGGAAAACTGAAAGTCTGATCTATTGCACTGCATCTCTCTCTCGTCCTCTTCCAAAGTGGTTAAAAATAAAAGGGCCAGCACACCTATTCAAATGTCGCCCGCCTTGCCTCACCTGGAGCTGTCGGTAACTTTGATGTGGGATAATGGGTGGGCCCTGTGACCTCTGGCTGGAATGCGATGCTGGGAACCACAAGGCCAACGGGGGGCTAAATGAGCTATTGTTGCAGTCTGATGCTGCTCTCAGCTCCCTCAGGTACTGTACCAGAGCAGAGGGCTCCTAAGCTGCAATAAAACCATCGGTATACTACTTTTACTATACCTCAGCTCCACTCGTTCAACTAAAGACAATAAAAATGTAAATCTATTTACAATCTCTTAACTTCTTAAACAAGCAAAGTATATGCAGTTGCATTCATCCATTTTTCATTCAACACTGTTGCACTTTTGTGTGACTCTGATATCACCACAGACGGCAAAATAATTCAGGTGCCTGAAATTGCTCGTATTTAACTGCATTACACTTACGTCTGGCTCCATTTCCTTACTCGGGGTCAAAACGTCAGCACGCGCTGGCTGTGCCACAAGCCCACACATGAAAACGTGTCTGGTGGTGTAACTAAATCATACTAGGGCTTCATGACACATTGGTCTTCCCTCAGATTTTGGAGCGGTGCCTGGACCTCCAAACTGTCTGTTTGTCTGCGTGTGCTGGGAGGTACAGGCTGGCTGGAAATAAAGGGATGCGTGAGGAAGGACGAGTTGGGGAAAATCCAAGACATATCACAACCTTTCCATTAAATAAGACGATGAAGAAATGTGGTGTCCAACAATGAACAAAAAGTTCTGCTTGTCCCCAAAAAATGATCTAGCAAATGAGCCATTTCAAACAGTAGCTCATTCGCTTGAATTCTTGCAACTTTATAGATGTCTTTAGCATCTGCAACCTATCAAGATAATTTAGTTTGACAGCGACAGCAGTCAGACTGACCGGTGGTTACCTGGATCCCCACACAATTAGCTTGGTGAGAGAGAAAAACATTTCAGACCAATGGCAAAGCCCAGGAAAAACACTTATCAAATTCTAAAACCCACATCACTTATGACAAGACCTCAAAGCTTCCCTATTGTGACACACTTCCCAACAGAGCGATAAAATTTCTTATGTTTAGCATATCCAATTCTTAAACACACATGCTTTAACCGCTATGATTTTAAATTATTTTGGATGATTTATGAAACCATGCTGCCCATAGGCCATTTCCTGACAATGAAATCCTCCAGCAGATCACCCAGCATTCAGAGCTGGAGGAGAGGAGTGGTGTGCAACTGAGGTCTGTTTTCTCAGCTGGCTCATATTACCACAACAAGGTTGGACAGCAGGCTTGTGGTCACTTTGAAATACTTTCCATTTTAAAACCTCCAGAGTGGCACATATCACTGAGTAGGCATGATGCCCATGGGAAGATCTCTCCCTCTGGAGAGAGAACGCAAAGTCTAGATGTGCAGGAAACTTCAGAGAAACATGAAGATCAAACTCAGAGCGGGATGTGGGGATTGCTTTTGACTGATAGTTAAAACGACTGGCATGCTCTGGTCCTTTGTAAAGTATTTACAGTGCATCAGATGTTTACAATAGCAAACAGCATGTTTAATGGCTCAGTAATGAACAGACCATTTTGTAACTGCCCCACATCATGTTTAAGTAAAATTCACATCCAGTTGGAGGGACGACTGAAAGGTTTTCATGAACATTTTGAGAGGCCAATGATTTGTGCATTTAATAGATGGAATGGTGAAGGAACGAGGAGGTTGGAGCACTGGTTTTCAAAGGGGGGTCCGGGGCCCCCCAGGGGTTTCGGGTTTCCTTAGTGAAATGAGGAATAGTTTAATTTCAAGGGAACTCTTATGTCAATCCAGCATCACTGATGTGATGTTTAAATATTTAACTTTAATTATTACTCTTCTTTATTGCTAATATTTTCCCATGTTTTTGAACAAAATCAAGTCAATATGCTCAGGTTTCAAAGGGTTAACTCTCTAGACATTACTATGACACAAAACTATGTATGAGTGATTATTTTAACATTATCTTTGACTTTATTTGACAAATATGACACCTAGACATTTCCGTGATTAACGCAAACCAAAACATCTTTTCATATCTGAATCCTGAGGGTAAAGTCACTTGAAGTCGGGGTCCGGGGCACCGTGAGAGTCAACCTGGTGGTCCAGGCCACAAAATGTTTGAAAAACCCCTGAGTTAGAGGAACAAATAATGGCAACACATCTGGTTAGTACTGGCCTTGAGCTACATACTGTTCTCTCCAGTAGACAAGTTACAATCTAAATATGTTGACACCAGTCTATAACCTGTTACATTTACGTTTAATAAAGGCTTTGCTATGTACAAAAGAACAAGGCCGATAATGTTCAGCGCAGCATATAATTGTGTAAACCAGGACTGAACACAGCATGACTTTACTGAAGAACAAAAAAAGTAAGAAACAGCCTCCTTTCTCATATTCCCAGCATGTGGAACAATAAAGGTCCTGCAATTATACAATATTATGCAATTCCAGAAACTCACAAGTCAAACCACACTGCCACAGTTTCCACTGTTACTGCCCACAGATCAGGTGAAGACAGAGAGGAAATCATCCACAATATGTCTTGGATAGATCTGTCTTGATTCCAGACTCGGAAAAATAATCATACTTATTTGTTTATGCATATAGAAAGAAGCTGAATAAGTTTTGAATAAAATCGAGCCTTGTCAAGACTGTGAAGTTGTTTTTATCCACCAGTCTATTATGTTGAACAATACTGCTAAGCCCTTGTTTGGGGAAGACTGACTCACAGTTGTGATGAAGCGACGAAATGGAAAGCAAAGGCTCAACAAAAACTCAATGACGGCAATCCCAAGCTAACGGACGTGATCATTTTGTTTGTCTGTGTTTTACAGGGGCACTCAGCTGGGTCGGCAGGGGTCAGGGCCTGCATTCAGGAACCTCTACCTCTTGACCTCTAGACACCTCATTATTAGGTCTGCATACAGACTGGGAGGTCAGCCCACATCAGTAAACACTGAGTAAATCGCCATCTTATTGTCTGAGCTCCACTCACTCACTTCACTTTGCCTCCAGTTCTATCAGAGTAATTGCTAGCTGCAGACTGGTTGGAAAATAATCAAACAATCCCCCCAATTTGATGAAAATTAATTCCTCAAAGCAATTACTGGCAATAATTACTGGCAAATAATTACTGGCAAATAACTACTGGCAAATAACGTCTTGCTGATATGAGGAAACTACATTTAGGGCTTGTTTGTGTTTTTGTTTATGAGAAAATGTCTTGTATTAAGACAAATGACTTACCCATGAAACTACCTTCTGGCCAAAATAACCAGCTCCAAAATGTCAAGCCCTCCCTTCCTGAGTGTTTATGCACCAGATGGAGGAAATAAATAATGGCAGCTCTTTATTTTGAATCACTTTATTTATACAAAATTAGTCATGCTTTGTATCTAAGTGGACAGAAATTAGAAATTTGTCCCGGCTAATAAAGCATATTCTGGGTCTAATATGGCACCATATTTGGTGACTAACAGTACAGTTTGGTGCCTAATAACAGTATAATTTGTACTATGGTGTCTAATTAGGTTGTGTTTTGGTAGTTTACCGTCTAACTTGGGTTATATTATTTTTAATTTATGTCCATTTCAATACAAAGTATGAACAATTAAGTCTAATTAATGCACCACAGAGTGAAGTGCAACCTAAATGAATGGAAGAATGAGTTAGAGGAATAAAACTAAATAAGAAAGAGTAGGTCCTCTCGAATATAATTAAAATCTGCACACCTCTTAATTCAGCACAGAGTTCATTTTACCACGCTGCCCTCCTGATTCGCTACAGACGCCTCTCGGGGGCTGCAGCACACCCTCTCATATCACATCATTTAACGGTCTTTGAGGTCACAGCTGACTCCTATTGGGCTGTAATGGCTCTCCCGCTGAGCTTGGCCTGGGTCCCTGCTCTCGCCGGCCCTTTGAAGTGCTCACACAGGCTTACGCTCGGCTTCACGAGACTGCAGAGGAGGAAGGGGTGTGTCTGCTCTGGTCCCTTTGCTCAAATGGCTCTCTAGGTTTCTGTAGCCTCCAGGTACACCTGGGCTATTAGTTTCACAAATGAGACTGTGTGCCCTTTGACTTCCCGCTTTTGTTTCCCCATGCAGGCGCCTCAAGAAAGGCGGGAATGCCAGGTAGGAGTGTAAAAAGCATTCAAGAGAGGAATTTCAGTTTCTGGGCTTACTGGAAGTGGGCAGTGTTAGCCATCATGTGCAGGATAATGAAAAACCTTGAAGTCAGAATAAGGAGAAGTAATGTGAGCATCCACTGCACGGCAAGGTCTGTCAACACTAGAATGAGCACTTACGGGAATATGGCTGCATTTAAAAAGGTGAAACAAAAGTGTTTTCTCTGTGGCCAGACAGGATGAGCAGAGGGGAATTGGATTTACCTTTCCATGAGCACAAAGCCAAGAAAAACAAGAAAAGAATAGCAAAGAAGATTAATCTTTCATCAGGCTGTTTCTTTGCCAAGCCAACATGCTTCATCGGGCTCATTTTGTTCCCTGATGTCACTTGTATAATGAATAGCACAAATGCTGCCTCTATAGATGCAGACATTATGTAATGTCAAAACAAAAGCACCCGCTAGGCATGGAGATTTGTAATATATAATTCCATGCCTGTAACTCCAATACACATACCAATTTGAACACAACCGCTACATGACAGAAGAGATATTTCTCAAGCTGGCAACATTTTAGGGTTTCAAGGCAGGAATGACTAGAAAAAAAATTGCCAACAAATAGTTTTAACATGCAATGTCATGGAAAGTAGCAGTCCAAATACTACTGAATTAGTAATCAAAACAAAACCAAAACACAATGTGCTGACAGATTTGGCTGAAGTTTAACTCTAACTGGCAACATATCAGGCAGTATTAGTAAAATTACACAGATCAAAAAGAGCTGAAATGTAACCAAAAACCATTACAAAAATAAGCCTTTATTAAGAGCTAATATGGGCATTATTCTTCGGCCAAGACCTCGGTTAGGTTAAATAGCAATGACAACTTCACCGATGTTAAGCAGAAGCACAAAGTTGGTTCCATTCTAATGGGGGCACACAGGAATATAAAGCTGATTCATGATAGATAAAATCACCTGGAAAGAAATTTGTGTCATGTTTGCGATAAATACTGGCATGCTATATGATGCGTGTCAGACCACTTGTTCACGACAAAAAAAACTACAACCCGTGTTCTCTGCAGGCTGCTCATTCATCAAGTTGTTATTCAATATCTGACAGGCTGGGAGGTCAGAGGGTACAACAAGCCCGTGCAGCATTCAAGTCCCGGGTCAAAGACTGAGCTGTGGGGGTTATGGAAACAGTGAACCGGCTGGTGCACATATATTTATGTGTGTGTGTATGTGTGTGTGCAGGTGCATACAAAACACTGTGTTCAAAGATAGGAGAAGGATAATGTCCAGTATAATAAAGCTGGGTGAAATCTCAAAATTCAGCAACACCACTGTGACCTGTGCTGTTAGTTTGCCGGCCTGGCTCAAGGTACACAAGAATATGCAGACTGTTATATAAGTGTCTGAGCAGCTTAATCATAGAGGGTTTTCTGCACACAGTTTCCTGTGTAAACACTCAGGCTGTGTGCGTCTCAGACTCTGGTTTCACCAGTTTACTGGCATCACTCGCCACTCACACGGAGCACAATAAGCAGAACAGACAGCCTGTGAAGCCAGAGAGCCTGGAGAGAAACAGGACGAGGGGAAAAAGGAAACCCATAACGCAGACTCAGGGAGAGGTGTGGTTTGGAAAAAGAGAGAACGAAGACAAAATTTTAGCCGAATGATTGCAATGGAAACCTCTTTAACTAACAAATATGGTCAGACTGAGGGCAGGTCCGTAGGCAGTGACCTGAGTCTGCGTCTGTGGGAAAGTCATTAGGAGGGAGTGGACAAGGCTGAGTTGACCCTGTGCCATCCCTCAGAGGTGGGTGGAGTTAGAGAGGGCGGGCCCGCACAACCCTGCAGGGCCTGGTGGACTGATGTGATGCAACTTGGGCAGACTTTAAAAGGGCCAGCTCCCACGGCCCGCACGGCTCAGTGCAGACTCATAGCTGGCAGGAATGACAGCCAGTGGTAAATCTCAGCTCGCTTCGATGGAAACAATGGACAGGATCAGACTAATACTGGTTTCTTGTGGCTTCCACCACACCCATATAGCCCCTAAACACACAAATAACAATTAAGGGTGTCGCAATGACTGCAGGTGTTAAGACTGGCATAACAGCACCTTTTAGGATGTCTGCAAATTGACCACAAAACTACCACTACCACACGGCAAACAAATTATCTTCATGGGTTCTATTGGTGTAGGGACAAAAAAAAAAAGCTCCATGAGCAACACTCATGTCACCAGGGACATGAAAAAGCCAGGAAACAGATGCCAGGCTCAGCTTAATACCCAACGGGAATGTGCCCATCTCAGAGTACATGTACCTTTCTGTTGTTTGCCGCCCTGACTCGGCACAATAATAGAATGTAAATGTTCAATATTTGCTAATGGAGATGGTCCTGTCGCAGAGCTAACCTGCTGTGTCAGTTGCAGTGTGTGCGTGTCAGGGTTCAGGGTAGTGTCAGGAGGGAGAACGAGTGTATGACAATATGGGTGTGTGTGTGTGGTGAGCTGGCCTGTCCGATGTGCTGTTGTGAATGAGACCAAAACAGAGAGGAGCTTGTTTACGTGGAAATCATGAGTGTGCATGTGT
The DNA here is from genome assembly GCF_902150065.1 of Myripristis murdjan. Taxonomy (NCBI): domain Eukaryota; kingdom Metazoa; phylum Chordata; class Actinopteri; order Holocentriformes; family Holocentridae; genus Myripristis; species Myripristis murdjan. The sequence continues at coordinate 18,019,750 of NC_043983.1, read as the reverse complement.
GTTCACAAGCCGAGGGAGTCATGACTGCGATGTAAACCCAAGACACGCTGACACTTCACATGGGCCCATGCCAGCAAGTGACACAGGGATGCCACTGTGTGTGTTATTTTTAAGTCAGTGTCTCCATGGTGATGGGCACATATGCATGGAGACATGTGCTCAAGTGAGTGTGTGCTCGTCCTACCTCAGCTGTTGGAACAAAAAAATTCAAACAGCTCCTCTGAGTGTGTCTGTGTCTGTGGCTGCAGATGTGTGTTGAACTACAGTGAGAAAACAACAATAACAAATAACTAGACCTCGTCAAGGCGGTGTGTTGCTTGCAATCTAGATACTTGTGATTCGTTTTTGTGTTTGTGCTTAAAATCAACACATTCTGATTTTAATTCAAGTTAAATTGATGATGTTTGACATTCGGTGTTGAGTACTGTTGTAAGGTTTACACTGCCTGATATGAACTTGTTTTTTCCAGTTTAAAACATTTGTTAGAAAAGTAATGAAAATGTAATCAAATGTAATAATTTACTTTACTTTAATGAAGTAACTAAAATAGTTACATTACTAAAAAGTAACCTTCCCAGCACTGTTTAAGCCTTTAGTAATTCCAACCCTGGTGTAGCACGAAAAAAAAAAAAAAAAATCAATGATACTTACCTATTGTTCATGAGTAGAAAACAGCAGGACAGCAGACACATGAAAAAAAAGAGAGCAAAAACAGATTATTAGATGATTACAGTTGAATATCAGGCAATAGACACTATTTCATAATGTACTACACAGCGAGTTGGTCTGTCAGCTCAAGAGGAATCACTAAAGCATATGGTAGCTAAAGTAGCCGAGATGTCTTTCATTATGTTTGGATTATTTGTGACTGCTGCTCAAAGACAAGCCCCATGCATCTCCACTAAAGGTTGTGAGGTTATCCAGAACAGGAACTAAATATCTTCACCTCACTCTAATCTTTGGATGCGTGTTCCCTTGAGTGTTTCTCTTTGACACAGCTTTACACATGCCAGACTCACGCCACTGATGGGACGCAGCTCACATGTCAGTGGCCTTTGCTCAAAAAAAAAAAAAAAAATTAAGAGGTAGTCTCGGGCGAAGTAAGTAGGCCTGCGTTCTGAATGGCCTGCTGCCCCTGGAGGCCTCTCTCATGTAAGTGCTTCCTGAATGCAAGACCTGTGGACTGGATGCCAATAGACGCATCATGGCAGTCGCTGGTTATTACGCTGCGAGCAACAGACATCACAGCCGTGCAGCTGAAAGTGCGGGACGTCTTTGTGGCTTTCCACAAAGCTGTAACCAAAGAGCAGCTATGCCCTCTAGATTTGTTATTTGCTAAAGCATCTGGGACATGGCACTGGTCTCTGAAATCTCTGTCGTCATCGTCCTCACATTGTTTCCGTCCTTTCCAGGGAACTACCTTCTGACTCACTGCCCTTTTATGTCCCTTCCTCCTCTGCTTCAGTTTCTGGACTCTCTCTCTCTCTCTCTCCTTCTGTGCCCACTGCTAATTTGCAGCAGCAGCATCTTGGTAATGATGGGTGCTGTTGTTATGCCGTGACAAGGAATTAGCGGGAGCAGCCAATGGCGTGGCACAGTGGGTGACACACTCTGTGGTGTCAGGCAGTTTTACACTAGTCACAGCCCAAGAGAATGTAGGTCAGACTTCTCTCCTCTGCCTTGACACAGAAAGAAATATCTAACAGAAACAGACAAATGGCCAATACCAGCCTACTGATCCAAGTGCTCCCCAATTTATAGTCTGTCATGTCACAAAAAAGTAGCTTATTAAAAACAATTATTGGACAATGTGCAGCATTTCTGTTTATTTATTTATTCATATTATACACCGACTACTGCATGGCTCTCCTCAATCAACTAAAAGAGAAAAAGGAAACAAAATAGAAATAAAACTGCATAACATCCACTAGAGGATGTGATTTCTCATTTCTCTACATTAGTCACACACATCTTACTGGCATGCTCTCAAAAATCACTTATTTAGAGTAGATTAACAGATAGAAAACAGATATGTGGCTCTAAACATTATAAATATAATATAAATTTCACAAAATGCTACATTTCATCATTTTGGAGGTTGGAAGTTTTATTATGTGTCATAATCGCAAACATTAAAGTATCAATATCGGGAAAACTGCACTGATGGGAGCACAATCTTGACTCCACAGATACTATCAGCGGATAACTATTCTTGGCCTATGCTGAACTATGAGTCTCTTGGGGGTCAGTATTGTTGTCAGGAGCTGAAATCTCTCAAAGGCCACTTCCCCAGAAATGCTAAAGCAGTCCCGAGGCAAACCCCTTGGGAGGGAAATTTCAAAAATCTGCTTTTAAAAACATTTTCTGGTGAGTTTTTTTTTTTTCATGGTCTATGTGTATCCTTTCCAGGGAAAATACAGTAATGAGAGGTCTTAAGGAGAGGTCAGCCATAGCAGTTCTCTGTGCCAACATCACTTTACACATAGACGCATTCCTGAGAGTTTATTGTCCAACAAAGTTATGGCTAGTGCACAATCCATACAATCCAAAAAAACAAAGACATTCCATGTATTTTCTGATATAAACTGCTACCTTTATACTTGGGGGGATGGAGGGCGGGTCTGATCTACTGATTTCAGTGGTGTGGATGGTGAGAGGAAACTTGACACCAGGGTCAAATAGTCTGCATGTAGTGGACATGCTGCCCTTCAGTGTGGTTATATGTCTCTCAGCTCCTCAGTGTTCAGATCAGCATTAGCAACACCTCTTTACCAATTCTATTTTGGCCCATAAGGCACAAACGTGGGAGAAACCGACCCCATTACCGTCCCATATGCCACCGCAACCCCCGCCCACCCGCCCAAACATACCAGATGATTTCGTAAGTCATTTAACAGTGGAAGAATATGGGAAATGTACAGGGGTGATATGCCCTCAACCGTGAAGTTCAACTCAGTTTTTTTTTCCACTGAAAAACAGACCTCTAAAGACCAAGAAAAATAAACTCAAAAGACTGATGTAAATGAAAATAACTACAAATCAGTGTAAAAGTCATGTTGACTGACTTTGGAAAACAGAACCCTTACCAAAGAAAACATGAAGATATGGGCAAAACATAATTCAAAAGCGATTTATAAAACCTACAAACAGCACACCTGCCAATGTTGCTGGAGAAGTGATGTTACATATTAATGCGTACAAATCAATCATCCAGCTCTGAGGCCATTGGGAAATTACTCTTAAAATGTAATTCACCATACTACTAATTTACATTAAAGGAAGTTAAACTGCCTCTATAACTGTCCTCCAAGTTGATTCATTTCATTGGAGCTGACGTGAGAAGCATGAAACAACACACAAAGAGCGAGCTGAACTCAGAAGGACCAGGGCATTGGGAGGTGAGAAGGAACAAAAAAGAAAGATAGTACAATAAGTATATAAGTGTAATGTGAAAATACCACCATGCTCACGGCTCACAACATTTCTTTTTATTTATGAACAGTGTCTTCTCCGGTAGTATGACATGGGTTGGAGATTATTTTCCTTTCCTCCAAAACTCTGCTTTGGGTGTGTGCTCTCCAGTCTGTTTGGGTGGTTGCTTACAAAAGACCACCGGCGCGCTGCAGAGGTGGCGGAGGGAAAAGTTATCTTCATCCAGTCAAGCTGTTTCTAATAGTGTCCAAATTCCACCAGATGGCTTTTCTCAACAGACTCCAGTCAGAAAGAAACCACAGGACATGTCAGACAACAGACTTCAAGAGGAAAGATGAAATCAAATACAGTCAGAGTTTTAACTAAACCTGCCCCGGCAAATCCCACGATCAAACTGAGGACAAATTTTGCCTTCATTTCTTCAAAACATTTCACATCCCTTTAAGATTCAGCCGCAAAATTTAGCATGCACATTCTCATGACGTGAGATATTCAGACAGAGATAAGCCACAACTTTACATGTTCCAACAACAATACACACGTCCTTAGAGACTAATGTCAAACTGTGAACCGGAGTGCATACAGTACAGATAATATATAACCCTGAGTGAGGGGGAGCTGGTTATCACTGATTGTGGAGTCTCACAGTGCAAACACATCACCATAATTTCCTGTAATTTTATGCAAGGTCTGACCAAAAACAAAAAATAACTCATTTTCAGGAAGTGCAGGGCCATAATCATAACAAGCAAGTTGAGCTCTTTCCCCAAAAGCACCTGTGGGAGCTGCAGCCAAGTAATAAAAGCACACAAGCCCTTAAATCTGCCCTGCATCACTCCCGAGGTCCCAGCCCCGAAGAGCGAATCAGGAATGAAAAACAGAACATGTGTTTGCTGTGTGCAGTTGCCATCGGTGCCCCATTGCTCCATCTGTAGCCCCAGAGAGTCAAGAATTTAACCTCCCAACTCCAAACTCCTCCATGGAAGAAGAGGAGGATCCCCTCCCCAGCTGAACAAACAGCACTCTGCAGCATATAGTGGTTTTGGGAGGGTGTGTCCGGCAGAGAGGCAGGAACTGTGTGCGCAGAGGTGAGCCTCAACCCCGACCTTCTGCACTCAGCATACCAGCAGCGCTGATAACACACAAATATGACACAGAAACTCAAACTCCTGACACACAGAGGAGCTTTCCTCATTTTACATGATTTCCGTATGCAAAGAAATGTACCGTCAAAGCACCAGTTATTGCTATTGTAATTTACCCATGGGCCATTCCCAAATCCATTTCTTTGCTGTTATGATTTGGAACAAAGGCCCTTCAACAGCTACTCTCTGGTAATATGAGCATTCTGTGAAAAAAAAAAAAAAAAAAAAAAAAAATCCCGTGGTCAGTGCCAGCTACAAATCAACAAGTACTTGGAGCCAAGCTTAATGATGTTTCTAGTGTAAACAGTAGTTGTGAAAGTAAAAATTATCGCTATTAATTGCAGTGCAAACTATATTAAGCCTGCTGAGTAGATGGCTCAGCACCCTACCAATTATTAGCTAGCCATAACCCAAAGAAGAGCATTTTTTTTCTATAAATAACATGGATACTGCTCAGCCCAGAATGACTGACTGAAACCGAGCTCACAAGTTGAAACAGAATGAACGCCTTAAAAGATGCATCACATACAGTAGATGTTTGCCCTTGAGGGGCTTTAAGAGAAGGACCACCTGCCAGTTTCATTCATGCTGCGGTAAATACTTCACATATGTGGCGAAGGAGGGTGTAAAAACCACAAACTAGTAGAGATTTCACTGTCACTAACAGCTACAAATCACACCAGAGGGAAAAACATGGTGTTACTGAGCAACCAACACTCGGCTGCAGGTTACATGTTTCAGCTGCAGGCTCTGGCATTAAGACAAAGCCGCCGAGTAAGCTGCTCTGGTTCCACATGGCCTCCAGAGCAAACCATGCCGGAGCATGATGGTGTCAGTCTGCTCTGCCATGCTGGGAAACTGGATCCCCCGTGGATCTAACATGGCTCCTGGCATCCCAAGGAATACCCTGCGGTGGGCCTGCTCGCCTAAATATCAGGAGTCACCCGGAAGCCTGAGATGCATCTCCTCCCGGAGCAGCGAACCCTATCCAGGCAGCTGCATTGTATTTTATAGGGTGAGCATATAGAGTTTCCTCAGGCTGCTATTCCCATAAGGGTAGTGTTACGTTTGGAGTTTGACGTTTTTGTCTCTTTGTTTACGGGTTCTGACAAGGCTGAGCTGTTTTCCCTCTAATCAGGCTTGGGTTATGCCAGACACGCCTTTTCTCTTCAGCGGGAAGGACATTTCCTTCACTATGCAGCGCAGTGGAAATCATCAGTGGTCATACTATGGACCACAAACACTTCTTAGAGACAGGCAGCACTGTCTCTATGTTTCTACATCCCTCGGTTACTGAGGACAGCCCTCTCTCTATCCACTCTCTCTATCCAATGTCACTCACTCATCACGGCTACAGCACAAGGCCAGTTCAGTTCTCCGGGATTGATAACGACCTTACATATGGAGTTACAACCTTTTCCTTCTGAAGGGCTCTGTAGGGCCACTAGGTGCAAAACTAAGAGATATATTGGAATGTTTCTGTACCAGAAGCTGCACTGCAAAATAAGGATGGCATGAGTAATAAATATGATACACACATATAACATTAATAAATATAAGAACTGCTCAATTTATCTTAAGCCATTGTTAATATGTGGTTTAAGTATTTTATAAATTTTATGATTTTGTGTTATGTCTTCTGTACTGTGGTGATGTCTGCTTTATCCCAAGTGCTGAATTTTCTGCTTGCAAAATGAATTTACCTTACCTACTTAAAAAGAATCATTGAACCTTGAGTGCTGCCTGCATATTAACACCATAATTAGGCTGTAGTACTGACGGCTGGCTTGAAGTTGCACAGAACAGAATTCAAGCTGTTGCATCTTGCCAGTCAGCTACACAAAAAGAGAAATGAGGAAACCGATGAGCAGCAATAACCCGTGGAGAACCGCACAACAAGCGGGACAAAGGAGTGAGAGGGAAGGAGAAAGACATCTTGCCTCTTTAGAAGCTAGCGTATCACCATGGAGATGATTGTTGTTATCCCAGAGTACACTCATTCAGCGAGGTTTCATTGGACAGCCGGATTTCAAAGGGACCAATGACGAGGAGGGAAAAGTGTGTTTTTGGTGTGTGTGTGTGCACGCTGGTGTGTTGCTGAGTATGAGTGTGTGTTTGTGTGTGTGTGTGTGTGTGTGTGTGTGTGTGTGTGTGTGTGTGTGTGGGAGGGGGATAATCAGGGGTGGAGGCTGGGTTTTGGACAGATCCCATCCCTCTATGCGGAGGTCAGCCAACGTACGATCCTTCACACACACAGAAAGGGCAGCGGGCAGGAGAGGATCTGTGGATGTGCACATCAAAGGTGGGCCCGAGGACTCGACTCCTGTTTATGTTTCATTTTTCTTTTATCTGCTGATCAGTTGCTCTCTCTATGATCTGAGGCTTTTTACCTTATATAGATAACATTCCCCTCTCTCCCACTCAGAGCATGTCTTCAGATGAGCAGAGCCTTGGAGGACGCTCCCAGGAGTATTGCCTGTCCCTTCCTATAATACAGGCATTAGGATAAACTAGGCACAGGGGGCCAGTAAGAGGGGAAAGGGGGGAAGCTACAAAAGGCAGAGAAGTGGAGGGATCAGCAGGGAGAGTGGAATTTCTTCATTACTTTCTCCAGCTCCTTAAGCTCTGTTCCTCATTATCTTTGCGCTCCAACAAAATCGCCACACTTGTCGGGCCTGACTCAGGCCTGCGAGGCTGAATGTCTGGTGGCTGTGTTTACCATGTGCGCATTATCCCAAGTGTAAACTGCCACTTAAGCCACTTTCAATCCACATCTCGCAACCACACAGCATTTTGTTGACAAACTGTTAAATTTTCATTAAACACACACTGTGTTATTATGAATTCCACAGCTTAGGATTTAACACTGGCTGGGCAGAGCCTGAACCACTCAGCAACAGTCTAACCACACATTTCTGCACTGCATTGTCCGGCCCAAGCAGGAGGGCAAAGCCTCGCTGAAAGGATGCCACAACTCTGTTAAATGCTGTGTCACAATGCTTAGCTACTCTCAGTTTTGACATGACTTGTGATGTTCAACTTTGAAGGCCGTTAGAGGCAGGGAATTTTGTAAACAGCAACAGAGACCACAAAGCAACAAAATGTTCCTTCGCTAAGACATGTCCAGGAGGGATGAGCAAGATTTAAACAGTTTACACTACTAGTGGGCTGTGGTTCAGGTTGCACCATGTTGATGTGGGCCTTTCCCCAGATGGTTTCTGTTTTATCCACACTGGTCCGTGTCCGGCCAGTGAAACAAAGAGCTGACCTCTCCCCATTGATCTCTTTGATCACAGACTATTCCAGTTGTTACTGGAATAGTCTGAGAAAACACTGGGACAGTGCTGCGGCCAGAAACCAAACAAATCAAACGACCAATGTGTCCTGTTGCGACACACCCTTTTGAAACAAATCAGTGTCAATATGGCTGCAGACATTCAAGTTAAATTCCACTCCAACTGTTTTAGCCTCTCACACTATTTGTCTGGGGTAGTATTTAAGTTGCACATCAATGATTGAGCACATGACATGTTAAGAGTGAATAAACATTTAAGCAACACAATTATATAACAGGATTCAAAAGTTCACCGAAACTTTAACCAGCGGCTGTCCTCTGCACTCATTAGCTCTAGCACTATTCCACTTGAGGGATAAAATATTTCCATAATAACCCATATTGAGAAATAGCAGAACATAGTTGTTTAAGGCCTGGTGACAACCACAGAGGAAAATAGTTGTTAAAGGTCTGGAAATATCCACTGTACTTGCTTCCTCCAATATTTCCCTCATTACATTGCAAGTTGGTTAACAGTTTAGCGGTCACTTGTTTCCTAAGCATAGGACAAGAGTGTGAATTAAATGAGGTAGAGTAGGCAGTGGATAAGGTCTATATAAATGGGGCCTTGTGGATTGACTCCATAAGGAATGAAACATAATATACTTTGGGGCTTGAAGAGGTCAGCGTGTATTGTGTTGCCTCTAACCAACTGCATAAGGTAGAGGCCTATTTTGCAATTCAGCGTGTAATCTTGTTGTAAAAATGTTTCATTCTTCTGTTATGTGTACTTCTGCGTGTAAACCCCTCATAAAAATGTGCATAATAAAAAAGAGGAGCTACATTACTCGTAATGTGGATTACACCAAATGGCACTGAAAACTGTTTTTCTCCACATTACATTTCTTAATGAACTAAGGCAGCTAAAACTGATGTAACATACTTCACTGAATGGGATGCCTCAGAGTCACATGCCTGTGTGTCTGTAGGGCATTGAGTTTACCTTCACGTGAACTTCTGACCTTCACATAAAGAGGTCATGCACATGAAATTTATATTCTGGCATGAGTAAACACAATCCCTTTGAATGCTGAATCCATGTTGTGTTTCCTGGTTATACAGGATTATAGGAATTCCTCGGCAATATGAGGTGACTAAAAACGGATTAGGGTTATGTTCGGTGATTATCAGAATGAGGTGAGGTCTACGAACAGTGTTGAGCATGAAAATGTTAAACGAATGGCGTGCATTGAAAACGTTCATTTTTTTGGTGAATGGTGAACTGAGAGAACTGAACGTGAGTGTTACTCACTCTTGAGTTTTTTTTTTTTTTTTAACAAATCAGTATGATTCCAATAAAGAAAAATCTCACATTTTTGTGCAAATTGTGCCCTCCGGGTCTGAAAAAACAAGTCAGAACATCAGGCACATCGACACATTGAGTTTAAGCATCCAGCCAGTCTTGGGAAGTATTTCTGAGTCAATGATGATCACACAAAATCTCTTCGAAAGGTAAGACCATGATGACACTGATGTATTTTGTCCTGCTATATTAGCCATTGTTTGTGTGGTACATATATACTCACATTGTTTTTTCTTGGCTTTTAAAAGTAATCTCTGTCTGTGATTCTATAGTAGTGTACAGTAATTCATTTGGATTGGGAAGTGGGCAGTGGCACTGACAGTGATTGAAGGGTGGGGATGGATTTGAGGAAGAGCTCTACTGAAAAAGAATAGCTCAGTAAAAGTAGTATGTGACTACAAAAATGGAAGAAATGTATGTAAATTAGTTCATTTTTGGGAGTGTGATCTAAGTTAAACTTGGTTCAAATCAAAAAATGATGAACTATGGACATGGCATAGTTAATTTTAGTCTGTGGTAACTGAACGTTGAGCTAATTCTGGTGAAGTGTGAACTTGCACAACACTACCTACAAGTTATTTTCCCTACAAGTGTGTGCCAGCCATTTTCAGCAGCTCTCATGTTTCAAACAACAGAACAACTTCCCAGAAAATGCCTCAGAAGTTGACATACTCTGCCAAGAGGGGATGATGTCATTACAAGACCTGCCCTGCATGTCAGACTAACATTACGTAACCATAACCCAGAGTAAAACTTACATCACATCAGTCCGGACGTGCAAACTTCCAAACAGCAGTCAACTTCTTCCTTTGAAATCACAGAATGGATGTGGCACTCTGGGCTTATCAATAACAAGCTGAACTAGTTGATAGCCTACAACTGATTGATAGCTCATAATTATGTCAAACTGCAGTTCAGAGCCCATTTGCTCTGAGGAAAATTAAACATTACAAATCACACGCAGGAGGGGGATGTTGTTGACAGAGGTAGTGTGAAGTTTCATTGTCTACAGCACCACTGTGGTCAGTTCAGAATGACCACACTGATAACATCTGAAACCAGCAAAGCCACAATAAGGCTGCAGTTCTGCTGTAGTGCATTTTCAGCTGGAAATCTGCTGTTTACACACGGTCCCTGCCATCACCTCTGCTATGCAAGAGTTCAAACAAAAAGCACTGTGAATAGGTAATCACAGTCACTGGATTATAAATACAGTTTGATTACTGCACGCTGCTATTGACCCCAAGTGTGTGGTCTGTTAGCCAATGGCATCACTCTGTATTGTTACTGTGTGTGTTTGTGTTCAGCCATCCATCCAGAACTGCGGTCCTGTTTGCGTGCCGCGCTGCCCTGCCTGCTCTGACCCCTCTGCTCTGGGATCTGTGGGGCAGGGAAGGGAAGTGGAGAGGAGGGCTGCTTTAAAAGGGGCTGTCCTAAAGCCAGCCAAGCAAGATGATTTCATTGTGTTCTCCTCTCATCACTCTTTCCCGTTTGGGTGCATAATTAAATGTTAAATGAACATTCCCTATAGCAGCACGTGAAAATAAACACTAGAAAGTGCACATTCACTACCCGCTATCTCCCTCTGTCTATCTGCTTGTCGATATGAAAACACACACATACACACACACACACTCTCACATGTGCACACACATACATGCACACAAAAATGACTAAATGAACTCCATTAATGGATAACAATAAATGAAAACCCAGCTCATTTGTGTTCCTTGTGTCTGCAATCTCATTCTTTTGCTCAGCCAGAGCTTGTGACCACAGCTGTGGTTTGGAACAAAGATCGATTGGTAAATTGAGAAGTTTGCTTTCTTATTCAGCTTCCTCTTCACCAAATTGGTTCAGTACAACAGCTGCACACTTGGTTGCAAGCCGCCCCAAGGCGTGCTGAAGGTCACAGCTCGGTGAAGCCAGCAGAACCATATCATCTGCAAAGAGCAGAGAGGCAACTGTGAACTCACCATGCTGGACTGTCCACCCCCTGAGTGCGCCTTGAAGTCCTGTCCATGAAATTCACAAACAGAGTTGGGGACAAAGCACAACCTTGGCAGAGTCCGACATCCACGGGGAACGAGCTTGACCTAATGCTAAGAATGTGGACACAGCTCTCAGTCTGGTTATACATGGACGGGATGTCTCGCAGCAGCAAACCTGGGCTGCACTCAGATCCACTTTTTTACATGATTTGAACAACAACAACAACAACAACAACAACAACAACAACAACAACAACAACAACAAATAGTTATAATCTGAATTGCTGCCTGTGCCTGCCCAACACCACTGAAGTTTCAATGTTTATCACTCATCATCCAACCTATGCAAGCACAATGAGGTAACTTTTTCACTGCAAAGAATTAGTTAAAAGCAAGACCTAATAATTTTATCATTCAAAATCAAACTGGCATAACTACAATGTTGGACAAAATTCAGTTATTTATCAAAATACTGTGCTTTATCTTGTGTAAAATTATCTTGATTTAATGATGCTGTTTTCAAGCAAAAAAGGGAAAAATGTAATTTTTACAGACTCTTTCATGTATGTCTTCTGTCAGCAGGCATATTAGGGCAGTATAAATACAGGCTGGCAGCTTTAGCTCAGCTTGCCTGGCAACACAGCTTTGGCAGTTTGCTTGCAGCAAACACCAGTCCAGTCCAGACAGCAGATAATCCTGACCGGAGTTTACTTCCTTCTTTCCCCTCATGAAACCTCCTGCAACTTGTCTGAGAGGAGAACCTTGCAGACTAAACTAAGGCAGGTTGTCTGAAGTAGCAACTAAGACAATCTGGCGACAATTACACCCACCTTAATTTCAAAATGAGCGTTTTTAAGCGGCAGCTGTAATTTTGACTGGCCTTCCATCCCCATATGATTGTTAACGTCTGTTACAATCTATTGAGTGTTTATCCACACCAAAAATGTTGTTTATATAATCTAGGTTACAGTCTCAGTCCGATTTTACTTAATCTTCAATCCATTCTGCATCTAGCTACATTTCAAATATTACATCCTGAAATACCTGTGTAACAGCTTCTTAAATTAATGATGAAACAGCAGCCCCACCCTCAGCCTCCTTGTGATACACTTAAGCCTTTGAAAAGCAATTAAAACTGATACTAATCACTGGGCCCCATCAATCAATCATGTTCCCGTGCTGATCCAATATTTTTGACTAAAATTAAGTCACACAAACTCAACATTTGTCGAATTTGAGGATACAAGGAGAACTATAAATACAACTGATGTTTTCTTCATGAATTCAAAATGACTTCATGAACATGCACTAACATGATCACTCATCCATTTTTTAAAACACGGACAGGATAGAAAAAAAACCTATACAGGGTGTGTTTCCTTGTATTGTTAGACATTTTGAACTATTTGCCTGAAGGAAATCACCATATAGTCGCATATGTTCTCACAGCACTGTAAAATCCACACACAAATGTCATATCCAAAAACTTTCCTATATACCACAAGATTTTCACACTGTTTTTATGTGATTTCTGAACAAATTGCTTTGCATTTTGCTGGGGAGATGAAGCCAAGACTTAATATTTTCCATTCAATCTGCAATTCCGGTCTTGGTTGAAAGATGTGGCAGCTATGACTATACTTTGTTGCAGACTTTGAGGGAAAGGGTGCTTTTACAGAGAACAGCGGAAAGGATCTGCCAAGCCCTGGATTAAGCCTCCTTCAGATGTAGCATAGTGAGATCTCTGTGTGTGTGTGTGTGTGTGTGTGTGTGTGTGTGTGTGTCTGTGTCTGTGTGTCCACATGTGAAAAACCCCAGACTCAGCAGCTGCCATTCAGTTATGCGTGACCACCAACCACTCATATTAAATGAGCTTTTATCTGTGAGAGGACACAGTTGTGTGTTTGCGTGGGTGTTGTGTTTCTTAAAGGCCCTAAAAATATACATATATAAACATGTATCTATACCTATATCTATATGTATAACTATAGATCCAGGTCTAGGTCCACCTGTGCAGTGTAACGCAGTTTAACACAACAACTCTGCCACAAGTTCTACCTTTTAAGAAAGTTTATAATGTTCCGTTTTTGTTGTCATTGTGGAGGATGAGCATTATAAAAAGATAAAAGTAAACTTTATGGCTGAACATTTGTATTGGATTGTGTACCTACTAAAGTGGCCACTGAATGTGAGTGTGTGTATCTATAGCTATATAGACTTCAATAATCAATAACTATAAATTTAAGTCTGATTCCTTCTGACTCTTTAATCTGCTTCCTGATATCTCTGAGGGTCAGAGCAGGAAAACACGGAGCAGCCAACGTGCAAATACAAGAATAACTGGGAATAGTAAATATTTGATTACCGAGCGATCCTGTTTCTACCTTTGGCTGGTTGAGTGCTCTGTGTTAGCCTTCTTGTGTGGTCAGAGGTCTGCTCCACGGAGCTACAGGAATGTGAGCAGCGAGGAAAGCCAACAATGCTTTTAGAGCCACCAAAATCGTGTACGCACGCCACCAGTCTAGTTCCTGTGGTTCCTGATGTGCACAATAAGCTCCCTTTGAAGAGGAAGCACAATAAGATAAGTCATTTTAATTGGCAGACAGAGCCCATAGTCCTTTTAAGGAACTGGGTCTTCCCAATCCCTGTGAACCCTGTCTCCTCATAAAAAAAAAAAAAAAAAAAAAAGTAGAAACAGAAAAGATGGACTGCAGTGCCCAACCAGGAAGAGCAAAGCTTAAATCAAACATCAATGCTCCGTGAACAGCACAGTATTTTCTTTTCCTTTTCTGGCCACACAGGAAAGACAAACCCATGTCCAGAAAATGAACGGGTTAAACATTGTGGGAACACTCCTGGGAAGTGACTGTGATTAGTCTGGCTCCACTGGGCACAATATCACAGCAGAGCAAACCTGGGTCCGACAAGGAACGCTTGCAGAGAGATGAGGAAGACGCAGTGAGAAAGAGTGAGATGAGGAGTGAAGGGCCAGTGGTGACAGACAGAGAGAGAGAGAGAGAGAGAGGGAGAGAGAGAGAGAGAGACCCTTACAAGCCAGAGAGAAAGTGGGAGGGCGAGGGGAGAGAAGCTGAGGGAACATGCACGGTAATTTGGTCTCCACAGTCTGACAGTGATTTCTAAGATGGTAATCACATCAACTTTGTAGCTGGGGCAGAGTGACATCACCGAGAGCTGCTCGTTTATCCCACCCTGGCAGGCCCTAATGGAAATCCAATAATGCTGCACAAATCTCAGGGTCCAAAGTTACACTGCAGCCATGTAGGTCTTCTAACCATGGACAGGAGGATTGTGAGATAGCAAATAAGATGCTCGGGACATTAACGAGCAGCCTGCTTAGTGCTAACAGATCATAACATCACTACTGACGCCATCGCGGATATTCAGAGGGAGAAGTCTTCTCAAGTGAGTTCTGATATCTCCGTGCACATACCAGAGTTTACTTCAGGAAAAATCCTCTTTGATATTAAGTCGTTCTACTTTTTCAAAGATTGCTAAAAGCTACTCAACATGAAGCAAGAAAGAACTAATCCTTTATTGATACTGAAGCTTTCAGTGGGGTATGATAGTGTATGGTAAATTACCATACTTTCACTACATTGAAATTTAAAAAAATTGGAGATAACATTAAATGAGACATAAATATTTGGAATGAAGACACTACAGTGAGATTAAAACAGGGCTGGGATTTTATACAGGCAAAAATGCATGGTTATGCTTAATCTTGTTTTTTTTGTGTGTGCTGTTTTGTTTTTGCTTCTGTTCACCTAAATTGAAATATTCCCACAATCTCATACTCACAAGGCATTAACAGACTTTTTCACACTGCAGAGCCGTTTAAATTGCTTAATGCGCATTGTCCAAGCCTGCTGAGTGAGAGTTGGCAGATATTTGAATAAAAACACACATCTGATTAAAGAGGCGGCTTGGGTCAGTGACACTGGCCCAGAATACAACAGATGTCGGCAGCGCCTGTGGGGGTGGAGCTAGAGCTGTGATTGAATACAAATGAGAAGAGGGAGGGCATTTAAACAAGCTTTGTCTTTGCCCGACCAAGGGTCACCGCTGACACCGAACTCACTTCACAGGGACAGAAGTGTGTCACCTCACACAGGATCCCCTTTTTAGCCAGCAGATTAGGGGCAGCCAGTGTGAGGGTGTCCCAGATTGAGGAGATCTGTCTGAGGTGAGGTGAATGTCCTGTGCTTTTTATTCATAGAAAGGTACTCATACATATTGTGTCTCACAAAGGCCCTGCAGATTAGTGGTCAAGAGGAACATGGTGCTTCCCAGTCCAGCATGGTAAGCAGTATGGTGCACATTAGACAAGAATCCTTGCTCTGTTTTCAAGGAACACTCAACATAATCCCATGGCATAATATGCATACATACATAGTAAATACTGAGGGAAACTGTGATAACAAGAAACAAATATCTTGAATGAAAAAATGGCCAAAAAGCAAAGTCAACTTGAGTTTTAAAGATGATATAGTAGCCTACAAGTGCACCAAAAATCAACGCCTCCTGCCAGCAGAAATGCCTCTGGCTTCAGCCCAATACAGTCTGACAAGGTGCACAGGGCAAACGGCACCTCTGAAAAGATCAGGGTGAGGTTAAATAGAGCGAAACAGATGTTAGAGGTGACTGTGCTGTAATCATCAGAGGGAGTCAGCAGCCACTATGCTAATGCTCCCATTCACTTGATCAATAGAAATGTTGCATGTGCAGAAGAGCCAAACCACTTTAGTTAGACTGAAATGGTACTTTGAGAGCCTCTTGGCTCCTTAATTTGATGAAGCTGAAACAGATTGTAGAGGCGGAGCTTAGCATGGAGAGGAAGTGTAAACAAACGCATGATTAGTTAAAGAGAGAAAAACATTTTCATTTCATGTGTGATTGTTCAAAAATGGGATGTTATTATTAGTTTTTATTTTATTTTTGTTCAGCCTGGCATCAACAATGAAAATTATTTTTTTCCAGGTTTGGAAGCAATTGGATTTTCAGAATTGACTGTTTGTTATCCAAAAGGACATAAAATATTACTTGTAATGTTAAAAAGGAATCATTGGTAAAAAAAAAAAAAAAAAAAAAAAAAAAAAATGTTATGTCTGAAAAAAGTGTAACACTACCGTCTCATCATGCTGTTTTTGAATAACTTTCAAAAGAGGCCCACCTGACTTTTCGCCACATGAACCCAGTTTGCAGTTCAGTGTCACATGACTGAGTTCGGCCTGCCCTCAAAGGAGCAGTGAAATAGGTATAGTAACAATGACTTTCATATTTGGTGGGATAACGTCCAACCCCATTGTGAGAGCTGTGCTGGTCGTCTGATCCACTGAACATCTCCCCCTCTCTCCATCTTAAATGGAAGGAACAGTTTTGGAGGAACTCTGATTTACCTTGCATAACTCTAAATATAAGCTCTTTAACTGGCACTGACCCGATATGTGTTTGTGTGTGTGTTGCAGCATGAACTTCATTTGCCAAACATTTAGCAGCTATGAGTAATTGTGGTCTAGACACCTCCCTCGGGAGGCCCTCCACGGTTTGTTTATGGAGGGAAGTGAGGTCTAAATGGACTGAGGTTTAGGCTGGTGACTGTCTTTGGTGCGGAAACAACATGTTTGTGGTGTGACATCTGACAAGAAACATGAGCCAAATGTCAGAACCAGACCTCTGATTGCCCCTGTCACGCTATCTGGACACACTCATCAATTCTACGACCCTGCTGAAAGTAAAAGCCCAGACAGACAGGTCACATCTGTCCTGACAGGAGGAATGTGAACTGTTCTTCTCTGGCAGCTCTCCTCTCTTCCCTGTGTCGATATGCCTTTAGCCTCAGGGCTTTGGGCAACACTGGGACCGTAAGGTTATCCTCCCCTCTCCCTTTCCTCCTCCCCATTCCCATTTTCCCAACTCTCACTGATGACCATGACAAACAGAAGCCATGTGGCATGGCAGGAGCAATGTAGACGATGAACGAAAACACATCACAGAGATTAGACACACAAAAATAAGATCTGACGAGGCTGATGCAGACACAAAAAACAATCAAGCCTCAAGCTACTTATTCATCAGAATCCTGCAGCATCATAAAAGACAGATTAAATAAAACATCATAATCCAAGGGGATCAGGGGAATATGCAAATTCACTGCAATGACTAATATCTATGCAGCAAATTTTATCGGTCACTGGTTCTACGTCATGAACCTTAGTAATCAGACTGTAAAAAAATTGGACGCATGCATTTTCAGCACCGAGCATGCTTTCAGAGTTATGTGTGAAATTTGGGGATTTGAGAACTGGCCCCTTTCTGACAACTTATCACAGAATTTCTGTCTCCTCCTAAGGTCTGGTGAAAAGGTCCATTGTTCCAGCTGAGGATTTTTCAGTGTTGAGTGTACATCGTTGTTCAGGGTCTCCACAGACAGCTTACCATGTCAACATATGCAACTGGATTACCCCACTGAGCACCAGCAATCCACACAATCCACTTGTAAATTAATTCCACTGAAATACCACGGGCAATGAAAGTATTAACCGCGTAACCCGTGTTCATTATGCCCCACTTACACAACTACTAACAGAAGATGTCAGCGGATGTGAGACAGCAAACGGAAAGACAAGTGAACTTTGACTGGTGTGAGTCATCGTGCAGCTGCAATACAGACCGATTCGTATTCATCCTTAAAATGGGTGTATTGCTTCTCATTCTGCTGCAGCATCCTCCTTTCTCTTCCATGGACGCACAGCAAACAAGGGCTTTAAAATCTGTTGTAAAGCCATTATCATCACCCATTCAGCCAGCGAGCAATTCACCTGCAGCACCCCCATAAATCTGGACCTGTGTGTGTGTGTGTGTGTGTGTGTGTGTGTATGTGTGTCCAGGGGTAATCAATGGATTCACATCTGGAACAAGCCCTGCTACAAGAACGGGGTTTATTGTCATCATGGTAAAGCACCGCTGCTCATCTCATACCAAACTCTACTTTGACTGATGTGTGAGACAACTTACAAGTTATACTGTGTTGCAGTTATGGGTATATCCATGTCACATTCCTATTGTAATTTAGTTTTCAGAACACAACAACCTATCCAAAGCTGCAAAGATAACAAATTCTGACTTTGTGAATTTGTGATGATCCCTGATTGGTTTCACTGAGGATGGATTCAGGACTGGTTGGCAATACATGCAGCATTACTCGCTGACGACCAGCCATGTTTATTTTCATGTCGCAGTGGTAACTCGTGACGCAGATAATCTGATGTTCTATCAGCTGTAAACTGGAAACATTTTGTGTTGAGGGAAGCAGAATTTGCAAGCCTTTCATAGCTATACCACATCAAGATCAAATGATCTTAACGTGCTGAAACTGTTTTGGTTTGCTGAGACAATGGTGCATGTTTCTGCCATGAGATAATAGTCACACAATGCAAATAACATGATCTGCATTGCAGATTCCAACAACAACACATGCGAGAGCTGAAAGTCTGATATTCACAAGCCACTGCACAAAGCTTGACTGTCTTAACAAGAATATTGACAATATAGTTGTGCAGAAAACTGGCTTTTTTTTCAGAGGGAAAAACAATATTTAACATACCCCTGAGACAGAAGTAAAAGTAAATACTATGAGAAAAGAGATTGCGTGCCTCACACTCCTTCTACACACCCAAAAATAGACAGATGGCTCTGTTAATGCCATTTCCCTTTCTTGTATCTCTATTTTGTTTGAGGCATCTCCTGTACTCCAACCTCAGTTGCCCCTTGAATAACTTGTGTGTCCCATTTCAGCTGCTTTTACAATGCAGTTTGGATGGCACTGGCCCTAAAACTTATTAAAATTACATGAATGTGAGCAGTTTTAGAATGGGCGGCCACAGCGGGATTCAAACCCCTGACCCTGGAGCGGTGTAAGAGCTACTAAGTAACAAACAGTCAGATACCAATGTTTGTGCTCTCCATAACTCCTAGTCAAGGCATGACTGGCTATATATGACATCATAAGAAAGGCACACGGACTTTGGATTGAAATTAGCAATATATTGTTGCATGTTGATTTAAGCGTAACCCTCAATCTATAGCATAATAGAGGCACACAAACAAAACCAAGCAGGCATGAACAAAACCTGCATGATAAGCTAGTCCTTGATCTGGCTCTGAGACGCTCATAAAAAGCTCTTAGAATGACCCATGCTGAAATGGTTTTTCATTGTCACAACTGTTCTGCATGAAATCTGATTCGGTATTGTATGTGGTGCAACATGATATGATCAAAGACATTAAAACTTGGAGTCAAGCATTTAGGCTACTTCAGAACTTCCAAGAAACCCATTTGGAAGGAATTATGTCTATATTTTACAGCTGACACTGATCTTCATCTCGATCAGTTTTCTAACTTCGATGCCATTAGCTCCCCTGATGTGAGAGGAATACCTTGTTCGTGGATCAAAAACATATATCAGCAAAGACAATGGAATGAGTCACTAATTCAAGTCCATGCAGCTGAATGTAACGTGCAAATATATGGTATTATAGTGGAGTTTTAAAGGCATGGGCCCACTGAAGAGGATAATATAGCTGAAGTGGCACATCTCAATGCATTTGAGCTTTTTAATCTTGCAGTAACCTCTATCATTTAGATTCAAATGTCACCCCTAGACATTTCCTGAGACTGTTTTACTCCCTCACTAGGGCTCATAAATTATAAGGTGTTACCCGGATTAAGAGTCATGCCTGAACAGGGGAGTAAATCACTCTTGGATACCTCGGGCTCAGATCATTCCCAACATCTCCGATTTCCTCACTGTTGTAAGGGCAGAGGTCAAGAAAACAAAGCTGTGAGAAGAGGAACCAGTCAAGTGATTGTTGTGAAATAACAAAATATTCAACATGACTCCAAAACACATGCTTGCCAAACAGGATCTCCACGCTCTGGAGAATGTTCAAGAGACAGAGTGATTATTCTCACAAGGTTTTCAGCAAACCTTGACAAATAACCGATGACGATGCCTAGCGTATCAGCTGTGCATGCTCAATGAGGGAGCCAAGTGAGTTTGGGTCATGCTGCTATTGCACAAGTCTGTCATTTAATAAACTATCGCTGCTTTAAGGCAGAACGAGTAGGACTTGTTGGTTGGGCTTTGTAAACACTACATTCAAAGTTGGCCCCATCTCCCCGGCTAAGCTAATTACAGGCAGCGAGTTTTAATTTCCTAGGATGGCGACGGAATGAAGTGACCACCCAAAATGTAACGTTGTCATCTTAGGAAAAATTTGGCCTGTCGGCATGAACCTGTCTAACAGAAAACAGGCTAACACTGCATCACTCTTCATCCTCATCCTCTCGCCAGCAGGTGAAAACCAACCCCAGATTCACTTTCATTGTAAATCGAGATTTGGCCGCTTGGTGTTTCGCCTCACTATATTTGCCTTTTTCCACAGCCTGCGATTTTCGTAGCTTCCTATTGGATATTGTGCTCTTGATCTGCAACTGTGCTCTGTGACTGGCTGGGAGCTACACACCCACTGCCCAAACACTGATGTCCAGAGGAGTCCCAAGCTCAGCAAAACAAGAAAATCCAGGCAGAGATCAGGGTCTCTGCAGGTACACACACCAACACACACTTGTATGGGTTGTAAGTGATGACGGAGAGAGATTATTTTTCAGGAAAGTCTTTCAGGAATTTTTTTTTTTTTAGGAAAATCCTACTCATTCTGCCTTCAACCTCCACTTCTTCAGTGAGATCAGGATCAGCTCTTCTTTAACTTCTTGACTCCTTGATGAGTGGGAGCAGAAGGGAAGGTGAAACATAAATCCAAAAAAAATCATTCACCTTTATATATGCACACACATATTAATACAAATACTTAAAGAGTTAAAATCCAGCAGGCTAGGAAAGTTTGGGCAGGAAAGTAAATTCAGCTACATTTAGGGAACAGTAGACAAATTTGTTTAAAAAAAAAAAAAAAAAAAAACACTTTCAGTTTTAATAGCCTTTGTCATGGGAAATTGCAAAAGAAAATCTCCCTGCCCTCAGTAACTATAGTCGAGTTGCTCTTGAGCATGGTACTCAGCCCGCAATTATTTCATGGCTTGCAGAATAAGAATAAGTGATTGAACCGGGTAGCTCCCAGGTATGACTATGTGGCTGGGTGTTACTGAAAAAGTGTGTTTGTGCTCAATAACTTCAGTGAAATACATAAAGGTTAAAGGAAAGGTAATGCATTCCTTCCCCTGTAGCTTCTGCAGACTCCTCCATCTGCCAGCCTACTATGTTTCAGTCTGGCAGCCCTGCAGTCTGTGTGCAACAGATAGCTCTCTGGCAGAGCACCAATATCAACAGCAATCAAGAAACAAGAAATACCAAATAGGGTGTGGGAATGCGCTCTTTGTATGGTCAAGACAGATGCTCGATAGATACTGATTTGTTAAAAAGAGGAAAGAAAAGAAGGCAATCCTCAACTTGACTTGTTAAAGAAGTAAAACGCACATTTCCAAACTTTCTCTCTGTAGTTTTAAACTCTGTAATACCATTGTGTACGCCACCTTCTTCAAGCTCACCTTTAAACAAACAGCTACTATAAAAAGAAAAGGCCTCCACAACAAAAAGGGAGCACAACCACCAGCTGAGGGAAAACTGGTGTAAAAACAAATGCCAACATAAAAACGCCCACCAAGAACAATAGACAACAAACCCCAAGTCACCCTCATAAAGCCGGGACAACTTTTGCTGTGAATACATGTAATGCACTCCCAGTGACAGAGTAAGTGACAAGGTGACAATGCTACATAGTCCAAGCATAACAAAGCATGCATGTGTTATTACTCCTGTATCTGGATAAAACAACAGTGGTGTGATTCAAAGATCAGGGCAGAGTGCCCCTCCCACTGGCCTGCAGTCCTGAGAATGTGCTTAAACCAAGAGATCAGACACCCCTAATCTCCATTGTCCCGTCCTGGGGTAGACGGCAGGGTCCGACCACGGCCCACTTTAACAAGCACAGCCATCTGCAGAGTCACAGATGGTCCCAGCAAAGTCTCACAGGTTCCCACTTTTGGTTATTGGGTTAACCTGATATGATCTGTTTAGCCAAAATGGAAAATCTATACAGATGTACACTTAAAGACCCCACACAGGCAGTGAGAGCAGAGAGGCGACACACAGAAAATGGTAAGTCATCATAATATGGTTTGGAATGTGGCTGGATATTTTTTTTTTTGAAGCCCAGACTAACACCGCGGCTGTTCTTCACACCGTTCGTCACGTCAGCTGTTTTCTTGTCAGACTTCTCTATCTACAACCTAGATCCTTTCAAACATGCTGCAGATGCCATTGATTACGCTGTTATTCTCATGTGTCAGAGTTAAGCCATCGTTGATCCACCTTTTCACACTCCCCTTGGCACTTTACCTCTAAAAACATACAGAGAACACATTCAAAACATTGCTTAATATAGTTTCTCCACCTTAGGGTCAGCTCTGTTTAAACTAACAAGAAGGATCACTGGCTCAACCAGGAAAAAAACACAGTCTTTATGACAGAAATAAAAGTAATTAGCATGATAAATGAGATATTTCTGTCACAAGCTGGTGCCACTGCAGTGTTTAGTTGGACAATGAACAAACAGTAGGCCAATAAAACAGGGAACACACTTTAAGAACACAGAAAAGAAAAGAATGGTGCGCGCAAATCAGTGGCCATGAATGTGTCATGCCAAATGGGTTCAATTGGGACATTTCTTTCCTTAGACAAGGTGCTGCCAAGGCAACTGCCCAGACATGAACTGAATGGAGGCTTCCTGCTGACAGCCTCATTCAGACAGGTCCGTGCGACCCTGACCTCTGTCACTGATTGGCTGCTAGATGATGAAGCGGCCAGACCTTATCGCAGCAAGGAGGCTGTGACCTTGGCCTTGAGCTGAGGTGAAGGCGGGAGGCTGGGAGACTCTGGGTCCTGATCGGTGAGCGCGCCCCAGCATTGTGCCGCTTAACAGAGAGGTAATGGCTCACACAAAACTTCCCAGCAGCCAGCCAGCTGGTGTGCCTCTCGCTTACCTCGCACAAAGAGATCTGCGAGGGTAGGCTGCCATCCCAACTCCAGTCTGTTTCACTGTGGCAGCCATTCAAGCCCTGTTCTCAATTTAATTTGAACAAGCGCCTTTCTTTTGTGTCAGGATCTCAGACAGCCAAGTTTCTCTTTACCCTCTGTTTAAGTTGTATCTTCTGACACACCTCCACTTCACTCCCATTTTCTAGCTGGTGGGTCTGACAGACAAACAAAGAGCTGTCTATTGCGCTGGTGGGGTCAGGGGGGTTTCCCAAAGTGAACAGCTAGTACCTGAAGATGAGGTACTGTCGGAGTCATAATCACCCTTACTGATAAACATCACAGCTGTCAAGCAATTTTAAAATACGGATCAGTAACTTTGACTATTTGATACATACTTTAAAAAAGCTCTGCCCACCGAGTAATTCAGAGCCATGCTGGGCTAAGTTAAACCTCTAATTTTCATTATAGGATCTATAAAGTTGGTCTTGTAAAAATCTAGGCTCGCACTGTATGGCGAATTATGTGGGGATTATTTGGGCCAAGAAACGGCACTGGAGAGTTGGAAAGAGAAAACATTTCATGAGATATCTCAGCTTCCCACACAGGAAAAGGAAAATGTTACACACACACTCAAACACACAAACACACACACAGATGTCTGGTTACACTTTAGTGGTATTATTGTGAGATTGTGGGTGGAGAGAGTCTAAATGAAAGTCCGTGCTCCTAATGAAAGACACCTTCCACAGTGCTGCGAGCAGCAGACTGGGCCGACTGCCAACAGATGGGACTTATCTGTCTCTCAGGAGAGACCCGAGCCGGTAACAACGTGACACTCGTAGGTACTTTCCCTCGTGTAGCATGTCCAACAACCATTTCACATACAGCCTGACTGCGGGAATATTCTCATGAGATGAAGCGATGTGAACGAGTCCACACCAACCTGACCCTTCATTAGTCCTCTGATGCAACAAGGGACAACAGCCCTCAGATTTCCCATAAATGACTCAACATGGGAAAGCTGTTTCCAAGAACTATTTCTCCAGAGTCTGACGGTAAAAAAATAAACCACAATAGAGCACAACTACAAATGAAACTGTAAGTCTTGTGAATACATCAAATCCACACAGAAATTGTCATTAATTTGTTTCAAAACATTAACATAACCACATACATATCTGAGAAAAAAACAACAACTATCATCTATTGAATTCAAATATAATTCAAATTCTTGACCTACAGGCAAGGAATTATTCACGGTGAAGCCACGCTTCCCAGACAAAGGTCACAAGAGAACAAAAGCTAGAGGCTTAGCCAGCTGTGATGACCTTTGACACCAATAAGCATCATTGTTATACACCTTCGGCAGTAGCATCACAGATTTACTCCAATGCCGATCCCTGTTTGAAGTCCCTCCTGTTTGTTCTGGCGGCTTTCAGACCGGGGCTATTCACCACTCGTCCCTGATCCTTACTGGTGCCCACAGTCTTCGCATCTTTGCCAAAATAACTGAGGAGTAAAAGCTGTGTGATATCCAGCCACTGATTTTCCAGACCGTTTTCCTTTCCACCTCATAGACTCCATTTATCACTTAGTTCAGAATGACAGTCCCTTCAGTACAATCAATAATTCCTCAATTGTACACAAAGCAAAAAATGCTTTTAAAATTGCTTTCTTTCTTAAAAAGCTTTCTTGATATTATCTTTGCTCTTTCAGCAAGAAACAGAAAGGAAAAGAAAGAGCATATGTGGCTGGTGTAACATTGTACAACTGTAACAACGAGGCTCTTTAATTGTTGTGCGATGGCAGGTTGCCTGGTAGAGAATGATTGCCCAGACTGGGCATATCATCACAATCCGCCCACAGCAGCTATCATGGAGGATATGAAACTGGGTATGTCCCAAAAGTTTTGCCGGCCCTTTTTTCTCTGGTCCCACAGTACCGTATTATCTGCAACCAGGAAGCAGCATAGAGAAGCAAAAAAACAACACAACAAGGCCTTATTAATGGTCCCCTGTGTATTGACAGAGTGCAGTCTAGCGGCACACATCATCAAAGTGTGAGCTTTTCATCATGCTCCTGTGTTCACAGAAGCACATCTCAAAGTCTTGAAATTTAATATTGTGGGGATACTGACACTTCACAAGACATACTGATCACATGCTGAAGATCATTTAGGTTACCTGAAAATGTTATCCCTTCCCATCACCCCTGATCCGTCATACAGTTTCTTCACTTTAAAGTGTATATGGTCACATCACAGTTGACTTAGATGATTTAAAAAAAAAAAAAAAAAAAAAAGAGAGAAAGAGAGAGATAAAAAGTGGATTTTCAGCAAAGCACTAAAGTATCTTAAAAACTGGACAGGTGGCATTAGGATGCTCAGCTATTTCTGCACCCTGATTGCAGAAAAGTGGCACCAAAGCACAATAGCATGTCTTGTTCAATACATGTTCCCAGCACTCAGATGTCAGTGGAAGTCCCCTCTAAGTCAGAGCTCCCCACTGAGTACTGTGAGTGCAAACTTCAAATTGGTAACAAGATCCTTCTTCAGGGCAAGCGTCCCTCTGTTGGAAGCATATGGGATGAATTGTTACTGAGCTAGAATTTCCCCCATTTTCAGAATTATATCTCTGATGGCAGGAATTCTCTGAGAATGCGACATAATTACAGTTGAGACGTCCGATGCTTCAGGAGAACAGGAACAATGCACACGGTAAAATACTGAGGGATTTCCTGGGATGAACACTCTCACTGTTTCAGGATCTGCCATGGGATATTTGACTTCTCATTTGAATATGATTTGAAATTCTCTCTCTCTATATATAAAACAGGGACTTCAGGAATACACTTACAAGTTCAATTCAAATGATTTATTACCATGTGCAAAGTCAACAATGTGCCTAAATGTATATGTTTGCACAGAGAATATATGAAGCCAAAAAATATGCATCTGTACAGAGTTACCCTGTGATGAGTGCAGTTCGCAAAAGCTTGATACAGAAAATTGCAAACTGAAGAGGAGAACATAATGGGGAACAGGTCATCCATTTTTATGGCAAACCGTTTTTTGCTGCTACAGCAGGACAGTCTCTCCCCAGTGGGGCTGCTGAGAGCGGGATTGGCTGAGTCCCAAAATAAGAAACTAGGATACTGAGGCTAGAGCAAGAGTGAAAGCAAAAGGGAGGACCGGAGAAAAAGAGAAGAGAGAGACACAGAGAATCAGACAGAAAGAGAGAGAGAGAGAGACGGAGACACGTAAGGAGACAGAGACCCAGAAGCTGGGAGAAAGCACGCAGTCAGAGAAGAAGAACAAAGTATATAAAATGCCCGAGGGTGCAGGCAGGCACAGAAATTACTGGCAAGAATAAAAGATGAATCCGGATGGCTAGGAAAAATCCTTGAGGAGAAGAGTGAAAGGAGGCAGGAACAAAAGCCGGTGCAGGAGGGTGAAATTGCATGTGTGCAAGAGCATGATGAAGAGGGTGGAAAAGAGTCCTCCTATCACGTTAACCTGTCCAACGAGGCCTGGGGAAGGCAAGGGGTCATTCACCATGCCACAAGCAGTGGTATCTGGAGCATTAAAATTATGCACATCTGGCATGAAATCTCAAATATAAAAAAGAACATAAAAAGGAGCCAAGAAAGCTGAGCAGGTTAAGTAAATGCACCATCTCTCAGCGAATTACTGCTTTAGGGGATAATTGGCGCTGTTTCATAAAACTCACAGATCTAGATAAGAATAATTTTTAACAAGAAACACATTTTATTGAACCTGGGAGGGATTTTGTGCTGAAAGTGACGCCGTTCACTGGAGAAAAGGTGTTGAGGTGACAAGAAGCAGAAAAACCAAAAACTCTGTATCCAGGTCAGCGACGCTTGTTCACAAACACTCCACTTGCCTGTTACATGGCCTGTTCCACTACTTGCACAAAGTGTAAATCAGTGTGACATGTGAGGGCCTACAGGAGGGTACAGACACAGCAGGCTGCCAGATAAGACCATGGAGAGGGAGTTGGCCCTAAAATGACAGAGGTAGTGTGAGGGGAGCACGGGATGCTGCGGCTTAATTACGTAAACAAGCTTTTGCCAAGTACTTGACAGAAAAGATATTAAAAAATTCACTCATTTTTCCACCCATAGCTCTTTCTTTAGTTTATTTTACAATAAAAGCAATAGTACTGTCTGTTCTGCTGGTGAAATGGGAGTTCCTGGCTCTTGTTGAGTGTATTGCACAAGTTACTCACAGTCGAGATGAGAAGAGGCAAACTTTGTGTCGAGATGGACCATGATGTGTCACAAATGGACATCAAAACACATCAACAACAACAAAACAAAACCAAAAAAGCTGCCAAACACTTGAAATCAAGTTGAGAGGTAGCTGAGAGTCAGGAGTGTGAAACTGCCGCTTACTTGCTGGAGGCTGCCAAGTGGCTCTGAGTGTTTCATAATGCTGATGATAGTGGAGGGTCGACTTTTCATCAACATTCATCAATCAGCTTTTTGACCCAAGTCAGTGAAGTCACTCAATATTTCCAGATTTATTCATTTCAATATTTCAGTAGTTGCTTTGCTTTGAGAAAAATAGCCTCTTTTTTATTGGTCTTCCAGTTATAAACATAAATAAGGTATTTAAAATTATTTGAAATATGAACTTCTGCTGTGTTGTATGAGTTTGTTCTCTCTTCCTCTAGAAAAGCTTGTGCATGTAGCTGATGAGCTTCTTTCAGTTTGCAAAGTGTAATAATTCATGTTGTTTACTGCCACAAGTAGTGGAAAGTGATGGTTTGCAACACTATGTCTTGCAACACTATGTCCTAAATTCAGCAAAAGAGGGAAAGGATTTTGATCAGAATTAGACTGGGTGTTTTTTTTTTTTTTTTTTTGGCCAATCCCGATTTGAAAATGCCTGGATTGGGACCAGTACTGATCTGTGATATCAGCTTAGGGAGATCCCCAGAAGTAAACGCAATTAATTATAGCTGAATATCGCTCTGCCTGTACAAGTCCCTTCTGATGACTCTACTGAACCAAAAGAGAGGAAAAAAAAGTCAGAGCAAATTGAGTTAGCTTAAAAACTGATGATCACACCTTTTATGCACACCCTCATATCCACAGGTGCTTTCTTTTTGAAGCCCCCGTGTGATAGTGGGATGATTTATGAAAAGGCTCTTTCAGCTTTAAAGAGTCGACCTGGCAGATCCACCGGCTCTTATACTGAGGCGAGGTGAAGGGAGTTCACATTCCTCTAAAATCCCAGTCTAAACACCTGCATGGAAAAGACTTCCAATTCACATATGTTTCCTTCCTGTTAAAATACCAAGTCATTTTCAGAACACATTTTCCCCATCATCCAGGGTTTTTCACACATTTAGAAAGTCTTAATTTCAGATGGGAATTTCTTTTCAAAACAACGTGATATAACTTTCCACACACTTGAATGAGCTGTGGATTTGTCTTCGCATATCCTACTGGCAGAAAGGGATGTATTTCAAAGGGAATGGGAGGATTTCATACAATATAAGGTTCTTTTTATGAGAACTGTGAATTACAATCAGTGCCTGAGATCCTTTATCTTTCTCTTCCTCCTAATCTCTCCCTGTTGATAACAAGCCATTTTCCCAAGGAGAGTTAGAGAAGGGGAGTTCATGACTATTTTACTTTTCATTTTATCTCCTCATTGTCTGCTTGCAAAGATCCCAAGTTGTGCGCTTAACATTTTTGTGAGAATAATGCCATTGCGTAATGGTTAAGTCTGTCTTTGTGATGGTGGTGGCCGGGGAGGAGGGACTGCAGAGGAGCACAAAAGCAGAGCGGGAGATCCATATCATTTGAAGAAAGATGGCTCGAGTTATGAGAGGAAACTCAAGCAGGTGGGCTGAAGTGCTGCTGGCTAGCGGAGACAAGACAAAGACTGGCCAACAACGGTTTTACAGCCCTCGGACCTGTCAATATTTCTCCAGGTTGCCATGGAAAAGACCACACTATAGGGTGAGATGTTTTAAACAGCATGCCACACCTCAGTATTAGCAGCAACAGCCACATTTGGCCTTGTTCACAGAGAAGAAGGCTGAGCCAGACTTCCTTGAGCCAAGAAAAGAAAGAAAAGAATGTCTTTCATGACACTGAATAAGTATGGATGAGATCACTGCGATCTTAAATTACATGGAGCACTTGCATGAAATTGGTTTTGATTGAACTGCCCTCTCTGGAAGAGTAGAAAATGTAAGATCAGAAGGTGTGGCTAGTTTGTAGGTTAAACTACTCTGCGCGAGGTATGTGACTGATCTGCCTTTAAAAACGGGGTTATGAAATCAGTAACTTTTCAAGAGAACAGATTTTGCTGTAACTCATTAAGATATGTCAAATTAGATATGGAAAACTTGTTTGAAGTCGTGGCAGTTGCAGGAAGTGTAGAACAAAAAAACAACTCTCCATGCGTGTGTGCATGGCTCAGCTCTTCGTTAGTCAAGCATGTAAACCAGGACGGAAGCAGTCTTCTAGTTATCCAGTCGAATCTGAAGGCCTAATCATGCCTGGTGCTGGCCTGGGGTTTTGCTGGTCCACTGACCTGTGGCTATTCAGTGTAATGTCAAACGTTAAATCCACTCTAATTACTTAGACAACTCTTTAGAGACTGAGTGATAAGCAGGATGGAGGTGGCTGTGTTTGCTCTTTTGTGTCTTGAAGGGGCATGAAGGGGGTTGGGAGGGACACAAGCTTTTGAGGTCAGGGGGCCCCCCACCTCTTCTTCAGGACAGGCTTAAATTGTCCCCTGGTGCCTTGTGTCCCACACTCAGAACTGTGTGTGGAGTATTGGTGGGGGACATTATTTAATAAGTGTGCCTGAGCGAGTGTGACACCTACACAGCTCAAGGCAAGGAGGTAGCTTGTCATGGCCCCTTCTGCAGTATAAGGTTGTAACAAAAACAATCTGCTCTCAACAACAGCAAACCAGTGTTCAGCCTCCTCTGGAGGAATCTCAGGACAAACAAGATACAAATAAATAGCGCTACGTCAAGGGGAGAGTTTTTCACATGCATGCATTCCAATGGAGGGGACAGGTTATTTTTCTGAGGAAGAACATGATGGATATAATAATCTCCTTCACAACACAAATGTTAGCTTGTTTACCTGAAAATATACAGTAGACCAGAGGTGGGGGTTTTAGTTCAGAGTGAGTAGCAGGCCTTAAGACGCCCATGCTCGGAAGCACTTGCTCTCATTGAGGGTCTCACCGCAGGAATGTACAAGTGTAATCACTCACACATTTCCCCCAAGCAAAGCCATGAAAAACATAAACTTTACCTTCACAAAAAAAAAAAAAAAAACGCCCTCTTTCATAAACAAGCACACCTCAAACCACTCCCAGTTTGTCTCCGCTTTCCATCTCACCCTCCCCTGATCACACAAGCCATGCTGCCCAATTTAGGGAGCATGTGTGGGGCGCAAGGTCCCATAAGTGCAAGCAAGCATTGTGGTTTCTTGGTCGCTGGCTTTTTGGAATGCTTGACTTGACAGAACGGTTCAGCAGAAACCACTTCAAACGCAGACCAGGCAATCCACCAAGGGCTGAGGTGCTGAGAAGCACACACAGTTAATGGAGTCCGCAAAGCCTACTGAGGGGGAAACCTCCAATTCTTACCGGTGTAAGTACTATGCCTCTCATTTCAATGTCAAATCATACTGATGCATATATACAAAAAAACTTGTTGCTGACACAGAAAAAGTCATTATACCAAACTGTGAAGGTTGGCTGTAATGTTGAATATTGAAGAAAACCGATGAATCATTCATACTTTGATACTTGTCATGCTCTGTCTACATCCAAAAGTGCAAAGTCACTTGATACTTTTGATACTTTTCACACTCTGTCTCCATCCAAAAGTGCAAAGTCAGTGTACTGGATATGAACTGGGGGCCACACAGACCTACAAGTGGAAATAAATTACAGTGTGTAGAATGGATGACATCAGCTGCAAGAGATTTGAATGAAAACAACAAGCCGCAGCGACAAGGCTGTCTAGGTCTTCTCAGTGTCTGTCTGGGATGTGGGGGGTGGAGCAGGAATGAGTGAGCAAACCTTTGAAATCTAGTCTATAATTAGCAGGGGCACTATATCTACGGCAGGTTGTCTGGACCTGCAGAAATATGCTTACAGTTCTCATAATGAAAGAGGAAGGAAAAGTAGAAGCTCTTGATCCCATCGTAAAATGTGATCCAAGATGCATTATATTGCTGAGTGTGACTGATTTTAAATCCTTGATCCTTCCGTATTTCTTGCTCTTCTTCTGGAACGAGGCTACTGCCTGCACGAGTTGTATTTAAATTGCATGAATTTGGATTGGTAGAAGCATAGAAGCATTAAATTAAAAAAGTTTAATAAAAGATTTCAGCTTATCTCCTTCAACATGTTAGTTAAAACCACATAATTTGAGCTCAACCACTTGATAAACTTTATCAAAACCAGAGATCATCACAATGCTGCATTGAAAATAACATTACTTTATTGACTGACACAAATATTCATGTGCATTTTCATTTGACCATTGTCTGATGCTCTATCACGAAGATTGATTGATTGATATTGACCTAGGATGCAGTGTGCATTGATTCAATGTTACAACCTCACTTAGTAAATCAAAGTCATGGTAATGGGTGGACTGGGTCAATGAAATGCGACAGGGAAGGACAGTGAGTAGGCTAATGTAGTTTTCTGGGCTAAGTTACCTCAGTGGAGTTTATAGTGGCATGATGATGTGCTACAGAAACTTTAATAGCACGCCACTGAGGCTCAGTCATTGTTCTGCAACGACAGACCAGCTCTCACCTCTTAGCTGGTTCTATGCAGAGCAGAGAGAAAGTATAACTGCCGCAGGCCCTCGCCTTTTTTTTTTTTTTAAAGTTGCATAACAAATAGTTTGTGTCAAGTAAGGCACTGTGCAAGCACATTTCTTAGACTTCAAGCATTTAAGATTAAACTAAAGGGGCCTACTGCACTTGGCAATTACAAACACGGTAATGGTATAATTTAAATACCTCCGAATTAATCAGCTGTTCATAGTCACTATTTCAGAGTGAAAAAAGCCTCAGTTGTAGGAGGAAATTGCAAATTCTTCCAGGTTGTTATGCCTGTGTCAATACCCAGGTTGAGCTCTTAATGTTTGACTGGGTAAGTCTTTAAACCTGTTCTGACAATTAAGATGCCCCGGTGTCAGAACAAGGTGTGGTAAACTGGTCAATGTATTCAACAAGGCAAAACCTCGTTCAGGAGTTCCTTCAACATGGTGACATACAGAGATCAAAAATCATGCACAGGCATAATGCCTTGGTATCTGTAAAACCATTCATGACCTCAGAACTATGCTATGCTGCTATTCAATATATGCGTGCCTTGCATCTACTTATAGCAGCAGAAACGGCAACATATGCAAAGTCTGAATAGGTGGTGTGCTCAAAAGTAATGCTGTGTGTGTGGAGTGCTCCATGTGTGCATGACTCGTTGACCTGTGTCCAAACTAAAATCTTATAAAAACACAGTGTACTTTCTTATGAGAAAAAAAAACATATAACTTGTGCGACAGCTGGTACAAACTGTGCTGTATGCGATCACGTATCTGGAACACAAACTTCATGGCTCAGTGATCACTCTGCAAATGATGACATCCAAGGATAATTTAACATAAAAGGCCGAGGCACACAGATGGATTTTCCGCCAGCTTGGTCCTGTACGTGGGTTGTTGGTGTACCATACTGTTTGTCTTGATTTTTCATGGACAAGCCCTTTTGTAAATGCACAAACATGCTGTGACACTCCCTGCACATCTGTGAACATTATGTACTTAAAATCGGAAATGAGTGAAACTGCTTCTCTGGTTATCACTCTGTAGATTAAATAACTAATCGTGCTGCAGATGCCAATTCAAACTGTATATACATGTATTTTTGATAGAAATGTTTAAGGGTTTTAACACTGAAAAATATGCATCACGCTTCTTTGTGCACCAGGCTGACGTAGGGATCACACTTTAATCTGGCTTTACTCTGCAATAGATGCTCATTCATTTCAAATCAGATATCACATTACCACTGCATTCTTGTGGTGCAAATATATTGGAATGCAATGAAGGTAAAGCATGTGATGGCCTTATGTGTTGATACTGCAATGTTGTTGCTTCTCCGTCACAAAGTTTTGATGATCAAAACATTTCATCAGTATATCAGAGTTTGCTGTGCTACCAAAACTAATAATCATGTTGTTGCGGTTTGACTATATATTTAAGGATCCTTGCGTAGGACACAGCACACAGTTTGCAACAAAACAAATGCACTATGGCTTAAGTGCAGGGAGAGCATGATGCTGTGGGAAAAGGATGAGGCAAGGGTTATTGTATGCGATTGTGCTCAAAACCGGTTTTAGTCTCTGGAGCTACACGACCTCTGCGCCTCGCGATTCAGTATTCTGAGACAGTTTCTGGCTCGGTCTGTGCGAGGAATGTGGGAAACTGCCAGCCATGTGCTCTTGGACAAGAAAGCCAGGGAGCGCCACTTGCCGCCACAAGCATTACGGCTCCCCCTCCACGCTCTCCCAGTGTAACTTAAAACCCACCAGAGTGCTCTAACCCGGGACTTTGCTTTATCTAGTGCCTGGTCTGGTTGAGTAGGTCTGACGTGAGTCCAACACAGACATTGATGGGGTGTCACAGGATAGCTGTCCAAACACGGGGGTGAGGGATCCACGCCAGGCGCCTGGAGTGTGTGTCTATGTACACGTGTGTGTGTGTGTGTGTGTGTGTGTGTGAGACAGAGGATGAGAGACAGCGAGAGAGAGAGGGAGGGAAAGTTTCTGCATCGTCTGTTTGTGGTTTTGGATCAGAGATGACCACATAGAAACAAGACCATTTCTTTTTCCTCTACTAAAATCATTTTAAATGATGTACTGTTTGTTAAAAGGGATCTTTTATATTGTTCTTCCTGTCTTAATGCCCATGTCAGTCAATCTGTCATACAGGGGCATCAGTGAGGTGTCCTATTGATATAAGTATAGGTCAGAGACAGCGAGTTCTGTTAATAGACTGTAGGAAGCTCAATATGAGATGGGGGAAGTGGAAGGGAGACTGCACTTCTAGCAAACCACATCATTTGCCCTAATTATGTCAGTGTCAGTATCAAAAATGCCAGCTGCACATGGAATAGATAAGTATTTACTGTATTACACATCAAAGAGAGAAGTGATTCACTGGTGCTCTGCAACTACACACTAAAAACGCCAGGGGTTGCAAACTGGGGACCGCACTTGTGGTACCTTACCAATGGGTCAATAACTGATTCTGCATAATCCAATATGGCGAAGCAGCAGCTGTGTCCTTCAGCAGTCGTCCTGTGGACAAGTCGCAGCCACATCGTAAAAAGCCCACCCCCCACCCCACCCCACCCGTGCTCAGTGCCTTGAACTGCTCCATTTACACTAATTGTCATTCAGATTAGGGAGGGCCCTGTTGTTTAAGGGTGCCCCTGACACCATTAATATAAAAAGCACAATTAAGAGTAATTAGGCTTTTCCAGGCAAAGGGGTGTTCTGGTAAACTGGCAAGCAAAATCTTGTCTGGCATGAAGGGATTTGGTCTACCATTTCATGCAGTCATATTCACTTCAAGAAGAACTATGGAGAGGTATGATGAATTAGCTGGTGCATGACTTGAATTCAAAATTCAGCATTTGGTGTAAAGTCAATGCAAGATTAGAGAAAAAAACAAGTTTGAACTACAAACTATGAGTC
Source organism: Myripristis murdjan (assembly GCF_902150065.1). Classification (NCBI taxonomy): domain Eukaryota; kingdom Metazoa; phylum Chordata; class Actinopteri; order Holocentriformes; family Holocentridae; genus Myripristis; species Myripristis murdjan. The sequence continues at coordinate 17,984,692 of NC_043983.1, read as the reverse complement.
TGGATGGGACTTTAGAGAACTCTCTGGAAATTGCAAGTCTTTGAGGAAAAATATGATTACCTTGTGGGAAATTAGATACTGTGACACCTCAGATCATACCTTTGTGCATCATCCCAGCCCAGTGAGATGAGAACTTGCAACCAGCCTTTTCTGACCGCACTCAAGATGAAGACACACAGACAAAAGGAGTTGAGAATATTGCCTGTAACCAGAACGGTCAATGTCCACTGGGGAAGAATTTGAATTCATACCTCAAAATTTAAATAAGGTAAAAATTATGAAACAGGAGAGCCTTTATCTGTCAGGGGGGCAAACCAAAGGCTTTTTAAGAAGAGTCTTTTATTTTGGTTGTGGCCCTTATGTATGCAGGAGATAAACACCCTTAGGCAAACTAGCCCATTCACAGACCACAGGAAGGAGAACATGCAAGGGCTTGTAGAGTCTAAGCTAACTAAGCAGGGCAAATCCTCTGGGTTATGTCCAGGCCGGAGGAGTTTTGCCTGGGTGGACAGTTCTGGGGGGTACGAGGGTGCACACGATTCATGAGAGCTTCCTGGATAGTGGGTGTATACACAACGACACACACCATACCACACACACACTAAAACCAAACATCAATCCCAGTAACTCAGGGGGGACACAGGGATTTAAAGAGTCAGCCAGTGGCCCCATGCTGTGTTATCAGTGTAATGAATTCTTACCGCCAGCCAAGCAAAGTTCAGCTCATGAAAAGAAACAAAAACAACCAGGAAACACTGCTTTCACCACTTTGCCACATATATCAGGTGAAACAGAAACTTTAACAAGGCTCATCTTTAACCGTTCACCAGTTTCACGTCATCTATAAGAGATGCACCTAAAAGTCTGTTCAATAAATAGATCAATACTAAGTAGCCCTGGGGCTTACGTGTCTCTGATTGTCATATCTGCGTCCGCAAGTTGGGAAATATTTAAAATAACAGTGGTTTTAACTGTTAAAACAACAGTGTTTTGAGAAAATGTAACTGGAGAAACTCTCCACAAAACTGCTTCCCGACAGCAGAATGCATAAAGTTCCCTGTAAGTCCTAAGTGGTTATAAACCCATCAGGTTGTCCAGCCTGCAATGTAACTTGCAATGTTACTCCAGGAGAGAGAGAGAGAGAGAGAGCGTCTCAGTCATAAATTATAGCAGTGTTATAATCACCTAACATGGACACGGGACAGCCAGGCTGCAACACGCCCCTCAGCGTGGGAGGGAGAGAAAACAGCGGCGCATGTCTCCCTTTATGGAATAAGTATAACACATTTCCAAAATGATGACAAAAATTACATCTAAAATGGACTGGGGCCAAAAACTGTGTAGGATACAGAGGCTGTTCACAGCCACCAGCATCCACTCTCCTCGACGAAAAATCAGGGCTACCCTAACAAAACTCCTACAGGAGCTTAGAGTGCTGATGGCACTTAAAAGTGAGTTAAAATATGACCTGATCGCACTTTGTGACAGTTTAAATCTCCTGTGATTTCACAATAGCTAATTTCTACGGCACCGTATGGTTTGAGATGGTCAGTGGTGAGTTTACATTGACCTTACTAAACTGTATATTGTTTTCATCTCCTGTTATATTCCTGTTATATTCCAACAGGGACTCGTATTGCTGCGATGGCTCTTTGTAATGTTAGTTGTGAGAGTGAGGGAGTCCCACTCTGTTTTCCACATGCGCTTTGTTTTGGACCAGTGCGCAGCCCCGTAGGAAAGTGGACCGGCTGGAGTGCGCAGGCAGCGACAGTAAAACTGAAAGCAAAGTGGGGTGAAGTACTCACGCACTGCCTCCTTTTTGGGATCCAACTGGGAGCTGGTCTCCTGAAGTTTGTTAATCTTGTTCTGCAGTCCCCGGACCCGCTGGTTGGTTGACATGAGGTCGTTTTCCAGCTCCTGGAATATGGAGCAGGCATGCTTGGCCAGGTCCGAGAGCTGCCGCAAGGTCCGAGAAAGAGCCACATTACTGATGGAGCACAGATCCTCGAAAAGCAAGCCCTCTACGTTTGGGATCTGGTGCCTGCACAGTAACTGAGGTTCCACGACTCGTTTGGCAAATGGCATGTTGATATGGACCTGGGAGTAAATCCAGTAAAACTGACCCAAGAGTGAGCAGAAAAACAGTTCTCGCCCCCCGCCCCCTGATCCAGTTTTACTGAATTCAACTGCTGATGCCCCCCATCCTTTCACTCTCTAATTCTGGTGAGCATATGCATAGTTAGGGAGGACTGTTGTGCTCCTCGCTGCTGCTCCGGTCATCTGCTGCCTATTGCTAGTATGTTTTTTCACGGCTCCAAAGTAGAGGTGGTTTTAAAAAAAGACAATGCTAAAACCTGGAGCGGCATCCCAGTTCTCCTGGATCCGGACTCCCTGCCTGCTGAAGCTACAGCTCAAGCTGCGGGGCTGCCTCCCAGCCCATGTAGCAAATGTAACTGGGATCTTAAAACAAATGTAAGAGGGGCACCCCCAAATATAACCGCAAAAGTACAATATCAATATCATATATATGATATGAGGTAAAAAACAAACAAACAAACAAACAAACAAACAAACAAACAAACAAACAAACAAACAAACAAACAAAAACAACAACAACATCTAGTTCAATAAGGTAACCCTATGCAAATCCCTAATAGTGCATGTAGAAACAGAGCTTATTTTTTCAATCGGTGGAAATTGATTAAAATTACACAGTCTGTAAATTATCCTGATGACTTTCTGTCTGAGTGGAATGTGTTATCCACACAGACCACTCCTGTAAATATCCAAAGCAGCTACACCATATGGACAAAGTATTGAGGCACCTGCACATTACACCTACAGGAGCTTTTATGACCTCCCATTCTAAATCCATAGGCATTAACCCTTTATAGGGCACTCATTGAAATACTTTGAAATTCAAAAAACAACCCTAGACTGTTATTAGAGAACATGACAGGACTTTATTACTTCTATAATTTTTTTTTTTTGAAAATTTTCATTTTGTAATAGAAAATCAAAGCCATTGAGATTGGTCAAATGCCACAATCATGTGACCTGGGATGTAGAGTGATCTTTGCTGATTGGCTGGGTGAAGACCAAATGATTATTGAACTAACTGAGACAGGGGATGGGCCTGATATGTAAAATTTCTGAAATTACCAAAAATAGTCACTTGCCCTATAAAGGGTTAAGATGGAGTTGGTCCCCCCTTTGCAGCTAGAACAGCTTCCACTCTTCTGGGAAGGCTTTCTACAAGATTTTGGAGACTGTCTGTGGGAATGTTTGCCTGTTCATCCAGCAAAGCATTTGTGAGGTCAGACACTAAAGATGGGTGTTCTAGTTCATCCCAAAGGTTTTGGATGGGGTTGAGGTCAGGGCTCTGTGCAGGCCAGTCAAGTTCTTCCATACCAAATTTACCCATCCAACCATGCACTGGGGCACAGTCATGCTGGAACAGAAAAGGGCCTTCCCCAAATTGTTGGAAGCATAGAATTGTCCAAAATGTATTGGTAAGCTGAAGCAGTAAGATTTCACTGTTACACTGCAGTTATTGAGTCCGCAGAGTTTTGGCCACTTTTACGCACTATGCACCCCAGCACTCAGTGACCCCGCTCTGTAACTTTACTTGGTCTGCCACTTGGTGGCTGAGTTGCTGTGGTTCCTAAACACTTCCACTTTCCAATAATACCACTTACAGTTGATGATGGAATATCGAGGAGGGAAGAACGGTGGTATCCTATTACATTACTATTATAGGACCACTCTGGAATTCAGTGAGCTCTTTAGAACGACTCATTCTTTCACAAACATTTGTAAAGGCAGACTGGATGGCTAAGTGCTTCATTTTATACACCTGTGGCAATGGGACTGACTGAAACACTTGAACTCAATGATTAGGAGGTGTGTCCCAATACCTTTGCCCATATAGTGTATTACCCAAAGAAATTTCAGTGAAGTGAGGTTAAAAATGTATTTTCATACTTTTGAACTGTTTACTGTTCCATTTTCAGAGGCGACAACAGATGAAGTCATTAATAAATTACACAGATTATGTAACATGTCCTACACAAACATCACATTGCTTCTGTTATTCACACAAGGTGAGGTGGAAAAGCTGGCCTATTGGTGTTTTTGTGGGTGGAAAAGGAGATGGATGGAGACTGTCAGCGTCTCAGCTTATTCTCTGGCTGCAGTCTGTACCTGCTACATGTCAGTGTCCTCTAATAACCTCACAGTTGGGTTATTTTGTCTGTGACATTCCTATAAGTCACATCAAGCCCAAGAACCAAATCTGCCAACCAAATTAAAGATAAGTTTTATAGTGATTCCAAGTACATCCATCTTTGAAACTGGCAGAGTACATAATGATTTGGTTTATTAATACATAAATTAAATATCTGCATAATTCATTCTCAATGCACAGTGGAACTTTGAGGATTCCTGTGCTACTTTGTCATATGCCTACATAGGTTAATCTTTGCTTTCACCTCTGTACGCAGACTTGACAGCCTAGACTGAGCTTCATTCACATTTGCTGAATGAGTGTTTAACTAAATCCCAGCTGACGGGGCCAGAATCAGCAGAGGTGACAGCCTAAAGCCCTTCCTGTGGGCTAACTAATGTCCACACCAGAAGTGCAACCTTTGCAAAGCCTGGCTGGGACAAAGGAGAGACCAGAGAAATGGTGTATGTCGTCATCTTTGAGTCATGGTAAAACAACAAAGGGCTAACTTGAACAGACAAAAGCTGGTAATCTTTGTTGCTAGAACAGTCAGCTTTATCTTTTAGCCACTGGGGTGATATGGTTTATTGGAATGGTATTGCACACTTACATTATACTGATTTTAAATAAATGTAATCTCCACGTAGTGGTCCTAATGCATTGTTTGTAGAGACTTACTGAATATCCTGTGTTGAATAGTGTTCAATTCATCTGATTAACACATGTATGGTTGAGTTTTTGTCACGCTCAAATTAATATTTGCTCATTACACTGTAGATTGCAGAGTTCCCTTGCTCTCTGTGGCATAAAGTTTCATGCGGAGGTGGAGAGGCCTTATTCTGTCACTGATGATCTGCTCTATTTCTGTCTGAGAGCACTAAATATCAGCGCTTCCAGCCAGGGGAATCATTTAATAGTAATAACCATGTAGATAACTCGGTAATCATAAGCCATTCGCTTACTTCGTATGCGATACCAGAGTGCATATGATAATTATATCAAACCAGCATATACTTAGAGGCGACACATGGTTTACACATATAGTTTCATCATCACGTGCAGCTGTCATGTTGAAATGCAAAGCAAACAGTCTCAAGTGGTATTTATAGCTCAATGAGAATGACTCCCTGCTGAGGAGTTAATGAATGCATATACCCGACATCTCCTATAATGTGTAAGATGAGATAATATAAAGCTTATGCACAGAGACTTGCATCTACCTGTAAAAGTAGTTGAGATGTAAGGCTAATACAGAGGTTGCAGGCGCTCACATGCGGGACGGTGCCAATTGTTGGTTATGGGAAAGAGGATTTGTGAGCAGTTTGTTCCGTCTGGCATCTTGTGTCTGTCTCCCCAACTGATTTCATTCATTTCAGCTCGTTTGGTTTTTCTCTCAGATGTGGGATCAACATATCAGGCCAGAGTGCTTCAACACAGGATCAAACACTGCTCAGCTGTTTTCCTTGGATTTGAGACTTGGATCAAGAATCTGTTGCATGTTGTTCTTTCTTGAAAAAAAAAAAAAATCCCCACATCTTTAATCACTAGTGAAGACCTATGCAGTCACATTTGGTCTTGTGCTGTGTTCAGTCATTTGCTAGAGTACCTTGTATCCTGAATATGAGCTATGCATACTGGTATTCCCAGGAAAAATCAGAGGCATCCTTCAGGCAAAATATATTAGCCATGCAAATGTTAACTTGTAGGGCTGTGGATGTTTGGTTAAACAGAGACGCAATTCAGTTCACAATTCACTAGTTGTTAATTTCATTTAAGAACATTTTTAATTGGGACAGTTCAATTTGATTTGAGTTTGTAAACCATAATTTGAGTCAATAATTCAAGCCCTTACTTGTAGCCAAATTTTGTATAACCTTTAAATATTAAACACATGTAATAATGATGGAAGGGCTATCCCTTTTCTTATGAAATGTGGCAAAAATAGACAACAGAATCACATAAACATTTTTTCTAAAAAAAGACAAAATATTGTATTTTATAGTGTTCTTTTGGATAACCATGTTAGAGCTATGAATGATTCCATTCAAAGCATTTCAATTTGATTCAAGCTAAAGTCAAAACATTCTGTTCATTTTTTGATTTATTATTTCTGATTGATGCAGCTGAAAAGGCAGAGATTGTGATCAGCACAATTTCAGTGAATGAACTGTCACACCCCTTGTAAGCTGTACTGATGTCCTTGGAGGAGTGAAGACATGACTACATTTTGCTGGCAAGCATAAAAGATGAAATGCCTATGTGAAAATAATGTTCCTGATCATGAGTGACTGTAATACATTTGAGGGAACTGAATTGAAGCGTGTAGATGGACATAAGTGGAGAAATGAGTAGGGAGTTTGAGTGCAGCATGAATGAGAGAGAAATGGGTCTATCAGTGTGCAAGGTGTCTTAATGGGAGCCAAGTGTGTCAATGGTTATTTCTGGACAGCGCTGGACGAGGGTCTGGGAATCCAGCCATCAGGGGTGATCTCCGTGCCCCTTGGTTGTTGTGTCTGCACTGGAGAGAGCGCAGCTGCTTTGTAAGAGCTGGAAGGTTACTAGGAGGGTTATGGCAGCAGCCTGGTACATCTGTGTTGCTCTCTCACTTGGGATTTAGTGCTGACTTTACGTATAATATGCGTGTAAAATGTAAATATATCGCCACTCACTCAATGTTGGAGGCTTTGGAGTGAAAATGACAAGTAAAACACTGCTGCTGGAGCTCAAGAGTCTCTCTCATTGAGAAAATTTCTCTTAGTGCTTAAGGGAGACATGTAGGAAGTTGAGCTTAGTTGCAAGGTTCCAGATTCAGGCTGAACTGTTGATGAACCCGGGCAAATGTAGTTTCCCGATTGGTTTCTTGGCAGAAAAGTGCTTGAACACAAGATCAAAATCCCTCTTTTTGCTCTCTCTTTCTCAGTGTGTGTGTATTTAGTACACTCTTTTTTCACATTCAATGACAAATTGGATGATTGGAGGGGAAATATCTTGTATTTCATGTAGGTGTAGAAGTCTGGTATTCAGTGTATAGATTTGATGGATTTAGGAGACAACTACAGTATGTGATACAGATATATGATGTACTTTTCATGATAAAAATCGTACTTGCATCGTAAAGAATACGGCTGACTACTACACCACAGCAGGGAGTGTGCAGAAACAGATCACAGACTACTGATGTCCCACGACATGTGCAACTGAGTGTACTGATCTATAGGGGAGAATGTGTGTTATAGTTTCCTATATTATCTAACTTAATCATGAACTGCATAGGGTCTTCATACATTCAGTAAGTGCATTAAAATGATAACAAGAGACAAAAATATACAATTTTATTGATTAGTTTGATTACTGTCCACAGCCTGGGACTCAGACCAACAGCTCAGTGCTCACAACATTTTGGCAAACATGCAACAGGAAGCATGCTGTCATGTTATACAACCATTTGATTTACCTTCATAAAACACAGTTATACCGCAGTTTCTATACAGAGTCATCAAGATGTATGGAAGTAAATGGTGTAAAGCAATGCCCACATCTTTATTCTACCATCATTTTGAGATTGAAAATACTTATTTTCCTGTATATCCCCCCCCCCCCCCCCCCCCCCCCCCCAAACAAAACAAAACAAAACAAAACAAAAACAAACAAACAAACAACTGAACACCATCAAAGTCATTAATGTCAGTATGGATGTTAACAGGATGCAGTATGGCTAGATATAATGGATGTAACGTGTAGGTTTTTTTTTTTTTTAAGACAGTGTGTAAATGAAACCAAACAATCTATAAATCTTCAAGTAAAATGTAGACATTTAGTACAAATCCAATTATAAAAAAAAAAAAAAAAAAAAAAAAAAAAAACATTCTTCGGTCCAAATGCCACTTTTGTCAGTGCTATGGTCTGATGTCCAGTGAATCAACTCTCATTCAACTATTCACTTTGTGTGCATGCTGGCAACCACACAGATCTGACTTTTGCAAACCTGACCAACAAACTTGCTAAATGTGCATTCATTCTTTAATACTGTATGTGTGCATCTGTTGAACATTACATTCATCAGTAGCACCATCGCCTGCTTTACACCATGTGTGGCCACAAATAAAATTCAAATGTACACACAATAAAACTAAAGTGAGAATACACTGAACGCTGTACAAATAACCATGTTTCATGGTTATTTGTGCACAAACTGGTAGGTGTTTCATGAGCAAGGTATTGCCCATGGGAGTAACTATTAGTAACACCAAAATAAACTTTTTTTTTCTTTTTAAATTTGGCAAGGAAAATTCACATATTTTGCATTTGCATTTGTTACAATGATTTTAAAAAATGCACAGTTTACTCCTGCAATGTATATATATATATATATATATATACATATATATATAATGTTGACCCTTGTTTGTCCAAGCTTCAAATTACAAAATAAACATTACATTTGAATGTGGAACGCATTGTCCATTACAAAGATGGGCAAAGTCCTGTCCCTAGCATTGAGTTTATAATGCACCTTTGCTTATATTATCATCAGCCCTTATATTTATTCCCTAAATGTCATGGAAGACAACAGGCTTGGCTCAAATATTTTGGGTTCATCTAGAGGGTGATGTATACTGGGAGCATGACTCTATCCAGATTTGTGGCCCAGTCACGTGGAGGCGACGGGCCGAAGGAGCTCCAGCTGGGACTCCAAGGTGACCCTCTCCTGGTGAACCACCTGCAGGCAACAAGACTGAATGAGCTTTGATCACCCCACTCAGGTGCTGTTAACTTTATCTGCTTCATTTTTTTTTTTTTTTTTTTTTTTGATAATTTGATAGTGACAGTGGAGAGAAACAGGAAAGGCAGGGGAGAGAGAGGGAACGACATGCAGCAAAGGGCTAGATTCAAACCCAGGCCACTGCAGCAAGGACACAGCCTTGATAAGTGATATGTGGTGAGCCACCAGGACATCCCTTATCTGCTTCCTTTTGACATGGTGATGATGGTTAATAATAAACCTTGGCGTGAATGGCAGAAATTGGTATTTGTGGTTTGTGGACAACTTGAGAGAACTTTCTTGAACTGTTGATGAGCCTCTAAACATCAGAAAATATGCCTCTCTATTTCCATTTGCATAGCACTTTAGGGAAACGCTAAGGAAGAAATGCTTGCTATTTCTTTCCATTCACCCTCCCTTCCATGCTCACATAGCTGACTGCCTGGTTGGCCAATGCTCTATTTTGAAAAAGGCAGTTGTGAATGCCAATGGCTGTTTGGTATTTCGACACAGCAAGAATCTATATAAAGACACATATGCCTTTCTCTACAAAATTCCACAGATGCTTGGAGGAACCAGCACAATTGGAGCAAATAAATAACAACCTGGGTCAGCCTGGTGAAAATGGAGGCAGAAAGCTATTATAAACTCTGAAAATCAAATTGCCCACTCAGACATTGCATGATATTTGAGAATTGCCTGTGAACTGCCGGATCTGTTTCCTGCATTTAATATTTGGGCTCCGTTGTATTGAAGCTATAAAAACACTCGGGCATGTGAGGATGAAGGTTTCACTACAGGATCATTTACGATGAGAATGACAGGCATGCAGCATGTGTTCCAAATGTGAGTGAGCGTGTCACAGGAAGATCCCTAATCCAAACAGCCAAGTCTGTGGCACTAGTTCAACTATGAGTGATGGGTAGGGCAGCAGACAGTTCAGGGGTATTTCAGCATGTTGGGAAAACGGGAGCATTTGTTCTCACACTCGGCCGAGAACGGGCAGAATCTGACTTCTGCCACACCACTGTGAACTTTCAAAACAGCGTTAAAGCGAACACAACTGCGCTCTCATACTTGTGGAGGGAAAGAACACAGTCGTCTACCCTCATTAAGCTGTCAGACACAAAGCTTCACATTGTAAAACGATGTTGGTAGGATCCCTCACAACAAAACATCATCACATACCAATTATATGTACATAGAGTCTGTCAGCAACTGTCACAATAAATATACAGGTTTTTCTTGTGACGCCAAGAATATATGCACTAGAGGCAGTACGCCTGCCCTGGGATGCGTTTTGTTTTGCATTCAATGGGTCAAGTATGCAGCCTTTCAATGTGTTTTCTAAGGAATGCAGCACTGGCTTTCCTATTTCACAGGGACCCATGGCAGGCGAAGGGCTGTGAAAGACACAACGCCCATGTGGCCGGCCACTAATGCAGTCCATACTCATGCATATGGACTGACACACACACACACACACACACACACACATACCCCTGAAGCCAAACACTTTAAAGTTTCTGCCTGATGTTCTTGGAAAAAAATACATAGGGTGGGACTCACCTTAAGTTGCTGCTGGAGCTCACTGTTGAGGCGTGTCAGCACCGCATTGGTCTCCTTGTTCTTACGGATGGCCATCTGGATCTCTCTCTTCTGTCTGGACAGCGGTCTAAGAAAGTATTTCATCCAATTTTATCCATTTTTTTTTTTTTTACCTCATTTTGCAGTAATATAACATGCGTTTACTTGACACCAACGGTGGGATTCTACAAATACATTTTTATGCAGATACTGAACAATCTTCAACAATTAATTCCACTTATTTCTACTCTATTAAGGCTTTACGTACAGTGTATGAACATGGGACTAAATATCATGAGGCATTCTTTTCACAGTAAACAAACTAGGGATTCATCAGTGATCAATGACTAAGGCCTCTCAACAACCAGACTAAAGGACTGGGGCTTCACATCCGTCAATAGGACATCGTTAGCCATCACCGCTGTTATTGACGGTCACCTTCTCCTGCAGTGACTGACACAACTTTGTACAAGCTGTCCGGACACTCAGGAGCCACAGCCACATATGTCTGAGCCATTATGGTAAGTCAGGGTGTGGCATGATGTCTCTACACTACTATCAGTGCACAGGGTTGAATTTCACCGTCTGGCTATCTGGTTTCAAGGGTTAACACTTATCTTAAATATTTTTCAACATCAGCCAACTCCGTCATAGATCTTGGACCACAGCAGCCACAGAGAGTCCAAGCAGTTTAGACTGTTGTTTTTCAATAAAGAGGATTTAGCTGACATGTGAAGGTGGTTGTGTTTTAGGATTAATAAAGTGTGATTTTTCACTGACTTTTGAGCAGGTTTGGTGGTGGGAGCAAATGACATGGTAGGAGGTGGAATGGGCTCCAGGTTCTGGCTCTCTGGGTGGTATTTCCTTCGAACTGGCTTCTGCGGAGCCTGATTGTGTGAGACTCCAGTAATGCCCTGGAAGAAGATTGAAACCAAACAAAACATATTGAGCCTAGTGTATACCCATAATACCCCCCATCCCAACACAGATGCAACACACACACACACACACACACACACACTTCCATGTCAGCAGTTCTGACCTGTTTTGGTGTGTTTGTCTGGTCCTCAGTACTTGGCCCAAATCTGCGCACTGGACTCTGTTCCTCAGGCTTTACACTACTCTCCTCCTGCAGCACAGAAAAACAAAAAAAAAAGGAAAACCATGACCAACATTAAAATGTACAAGAAATATCGCCAGGCCACAACTCACAAAACTTCCTACTTGCAAGGAAAGAGCTCAATATTAATAATGATGGCAAGAATGAACAAAGTCTAGTCGTGATGAGGTGCAATGGCATGGAGGAACTGCTGAAGTGGCAGGATGAAATGTATCCAACCTCACCGAGGATAAATCAGCATCTTCCCTACAGGGACCATGATCTACTGCTCTCCAGCCATGGCTTCCTGCCTTCCTGGGGGCAGCCATGATGGATCGACCTGCTTTTTTTTTTTTGCGTCTCCTCCCTGCATTTAATCCATTATTCCCTCATAGACGCAGTATATAATGTACCACCACCTGCTTTCATTCACCAGAGAGGCTAATAAAGTAAGAACGCCTGAAGGCCATTTTGCACAGGTCCTGCAGTTAAAGGTTAATTACTTAATTTCATCACATAGCCTGGATACTACATTTGGAAAAGTTAAGGAATGGGGTTAGATAACGTCACTGTCAAAATCAGTCAGAGCTGCTGGGTACGTAAGAATACAACACATGGCCATCTATAGCCAAGGCATTTTATACAAGGCAGGGCCATTGTAAGTTTACAACGTTACAACATTTCCCATATGTTAATGCTGTATTTACAGAATTTGATCCATTAACTTTTAAGGGTAGGCTGTCTCACTTGTGGTTGCAGTTGCAATGCCAGGGCTTTACTGATGGTTTAAACAGGCTTATGCTACTGCTGTAAATTGGGCCCTAGGAACATAAAAGTCTATTTTGCTGAGCCACGCAACTGACTAGCAGGCAGACACAAATACGTGGCTATAAGATTCACTGCTCTATTGGATGGGATACAACCACAGCATGGAAACATTTGAAGGTAGCAGTTGCTACGATGGCAATAAACCACAGGGGCACCACGCACATATACACGGTCCTATCAGTCACAGGTCATGGCTGCTTCACTCCAGTAAAGTTAGGCTATTATTTTTATTACCATGTCGCCAACCTATCAAACATGGTCTGGATTAAAAGGGTACCATACTGTCACAGAGATTTTAAGGGTTAGGGTTAAGGTTGAGGAACAACTAGACTCATTTTATTTAAAAAAAAAACAAAAAACAAAAAAAAAACAGCACTAAGTAGAGCGCAGACCTCCACCAAGGTTGCAGCTGGAAGTTACAGGCCTCTTTAAGCTAAGCCACGCTCTCTTTTAGTGTCTCTTTTGTAACAGGCCATGGGTCGTGTCTACATGGTGACCCTACATTTGCAAAACTCTCGCACAATCTCGCACAGTAGCGCTTGACTCCACCATAACCATAACCTTAACCTAACCCCAGCCTAACCCCAGATTTGCAAGAGTTTCGCAAATCTACGGTTACCATCTAGACAGGCACTAGGCCAAGCCCTGTTCAGCCAATCAGTGTGAAAAGCTGGTGAGATCTGCCTTGCTCAGTGGCCACCAGTTTCCACCAGTTTTCACGATGTTATATGGATGCATTTCAAAGCTAGGATTCTTTTTGTGATAAGCCCCGCCCCTTCTCAACCCTTTTGACCAGAGAGTGTGGGAAGGTGGTCAGTGCTGCCTTGACCCATGAGCAGCCCTCCTGCAGGCTTTATGGTGTTACGTGTATGGATTTGGACACTATAGCCCTGATTTCCATCCAATAGTTTTTGAGTTATTGTGTTGACAGATGGACAGACCCGGACATTTGCTCTCCTTCATGGTGGTAAAAAGTATTTACTGGGGGGCATGGGGTCAGGAGGTGGCAAAAATATCAAATCTAATCCAGGTAGAAAGTAGTTGTGTACACTACAGCCCCATCTGGTGATTGTCCTGGGAGGCGAGGGGGCCTTGGCCATGTCTGTCACTAGTGCTCACCACGTCTTAACTTCTATAATGGGTCAATGCAGACTCTCTCCACTCTCTGGATGAGACACTGGGCTGTGGTAAGCCTGATGGTTGTTAGGCTTGGCAGATATTTAGCTCTGCTGTGCTCAGAGAAAAACAAAGATGTGACATTTAGGTCACGGCTGCAGCAGCAACACTCATGGCTGCCTGCCCAGTGGCTCACCAACTGTATTTTTCTTCTTACTGACCCTCTGTTGCGGGTCACTTTGGCCCTGTTCACATCAGAGCTAAATGTGGTTGTTGCTCCACATTTAAATGCCTAATGCAATCAAATATAATTCTTCAACAGAGCAAAATCTACAGTAGTAGTAGAGAGACTCTAGTTACTATGCAAATGAGCCTGTTTGGATGGTAATAAAGAAATTGTACATGTGCAGTGATGTGCAAAGTCAGGTTACATGTACATGCATGCAAGTTTTCTCAACCCTCTAAAATATGTGTGTGTGTGCAACACGTGAGACTTTAGTTAGAACTCTGGCTGCCCAAAGATACCAAGGCATTTTTCTAACATGTCGTTTTTCTCACACACAATGCTGATCCCAAGAGTGCCACATAAAACCTGATTATAAATATTCATCCTTAACTTGAGACTATTTCACATTAAGGAAGCTATTTTTGACTACCGCAATAGTTGATTCATTTGTAGAATGTCTCTCTGAGGGGCAGGGCCGGTATCAGTTTCGGCTTGTCTTACTAGGTCAAAAATATACACACGAGGTTTCCCCACCTTGGGATCCTCCAATCTGGTTGGTTTTAATTAACTCTAAGTAAAGCATCCTGTGGGAAGACAGAAAGACAATAATACTGCACAACCAGCGGTGGGAAGAAGCCGTTACAGATTTAAGAAGAGGAGCACACGTGAGAGAGGACACAAGAGATACAAACCAGGAGTGAAAGATGCAATTAAGTTTAAAAAGATGTGTGCGGTTCGCCCTTTATTGTGATATCAGGCCTTACTCAAAAAAGGAGGCAGGATTTCTGGGATTAGACAACATGTATGGGAAAAGCGGCAGGATAGTGTCAGTGTGTTTGAATAAGATTAGGAGCTCTTGTGCCCTTTGACCTTAAAACTGACTACACCTGATCTCAAAGGTCCAACAGGAGGACAGACAGAGCACCACCTCCTTACATAAAGCTCTGTCCTAATGAGGATGGACAAATGGAAAGAAGAGCATTGCAAAAAACTAAACTCTTGAGAGTGCGGGATTGTGTTTGAGTCTTGGGAAATAGGAAAAAACCTGACAAAAAAGCACTCAAAACAAGTATGTAATGATCTCCTGGTCTCTTACAGTTTAACTGTCGTGGGAAATGCTTTTACAGGAAACAGCAAAATCTTACAATCGATCCCAATTCATTGAGCAAGGTTTCCAACTATGCATTCACATAGTTTGTTCATTGTGCCTGTTTGGCTTTAGATTAGAAAATGGAAAATTAGTTACAGCAGGTTTGAAAACAGAACTGTTTTCAGTAAGCTTTTCCCTCGATATTCAAATTTGGGCATCAGCAGTCTGAGGCTGGACAGTGCCAGAAACAGACAGTGTAAACCCTAGACAAAATTTAGTATTATCAACAGAATGAATATCATTGGTTTTCTTGGTTGTTTCACATTGAAAAAACAAACAAACATTATAAGCAGGCTCTAAACTATTATGCAAAATAGAGATTACCATGTAATTTATTCTACAAAATGATACTACTAAGCGAAGGATGTGCATTTAATCGTGAAAAGTCATGGGTGGAAAACAACACAATATGTCAGTGTAATTACCAATGAGCCAGCATCCTGTAGGAGGAGGCATAGTTGTAGAAACAGATTATGAAGAGAAGAGATTTAATGCGACTTAATGTGGTGTTTTTCCATGCTCCCTGGATTATACTCCTCACTGGAGTAACAGGGAGTGTTAATGATCCGTGTCTGTAGCACCGCAGAAATCATGGGAAGAAAAAAAAAAGATATCAGTGGGTCTACATTCAACCGTGAAATCTGTTTTCTATAAACAAGTTTTATGAAAAAAAAGGTCCTGGAAGACTTGGAATTACAAAGGAAGGGCTGAGAATGACAAGTGTATTTCATTAAGGTATCGGTTTTAACAACACAACTCGCTGCCAGAGGTTGAGACATGGAGACAAGACTGGGCGGGGTTGACAAAACGGGATAAAGCGCTCCCTCCGCTCCCTCTGTGAGGCTGTAAAATAACACTGCAGGATGAGTAGGCTTTAATCAGAAATACATGCTGTGGGATTCGACAGGGAACAGTGCCTAAAGGCAGGATCACATTTTAGGAGTGGGTGTTACAAGTGTTACAATGTTACAGGCTTGGTCCAATATTCAGTAATATAGAGTATTGTGATATTTGGGACCATGTGTGCTATTCTCCACATAAATGAAAACTGCTGCCTCAATTTGCATAGCCATGTGTAGTTTACATTTTGGGGTACTATGTGTGCAGATGCCTGTTCCGTTTGTGGTAAAATTGTTACAAAAAATAAAAATAAAAGTAACACATTCAGGCCAGCTTTTTGGAACGAGGGGAGGCATCGATATTTAGCATTTATGCCTTTATTTATCAACTTTGTTTTAATGTGCTATGAAAGGGAAATTAAACATAGAGTAGAGTGTCAATTATTCATTGTAATTAATAAATATATTTTTTGAAATGTTGGACTTTTGATGTTTGGAGAGGAGGCCCTGGAGTGGTTTTCTGGGGTTGATGTAGAGGTGGGTGGAGGTGGTGATAACATCAAAAATCTCAAATATAAATTAGTAGAGACTTTTTCAGCTGGTCAAAAAAAAAAAAAAAAAAATCCGCTTTGATTTTATTGGAGACTGTTATGTACTTTTTAATATTTTGGAATAATTTTTGGATGTGCATCAATACTGAACATCACACTGGACTGTTCTGTATTGTAATTCAGGATTATCACACACAAATAAAATAAATAAAGTGTCAAGAAGGACAAATCAAGGACAAAGAGAGGGTGAGCGTGGTAAGGGTTGAGACAAAATGCTCAGCCATAAATAAACCCTAGATGCATTTGCTTGCATGCAGCACACAGCACAACAGGCTTTGATGTACACTGCTGTCACAGCCTCTGCATTTGTGTCTGTCTGAGAATAGAAACCCATATATTTGACAAACATGACCTAGATGACATATTTATGGTCCTCTACCTGAGATGGGGGCTGGAAAATAGACAAGTGAAAAACGCTGACAATTTGGGATGTTTTCTTTTTTTTCCCCCTTTTGCAAAAACAATTTCTCTTTTACAACACTGTACATACATGAACACATACCAGAACAAATGAAATGGAAAAACAGTAAGTAATCATCAGTGAAGAAAAAAAAAAAATCAAATAAAAAGAAAATGTTTCTGATAAAAAGCCACAGACTCATGTTGAGATTTTCTGCTCACCTGTTCTCTAAAGCGACTGAAGTCAGCAAAGTTTGGCTGCTGCACTGTGTTTTGGGGGATTTTCTCAGGTGCAGTGATGAAGTGAGAAACCTGACAAGAGGGACAAAAGGGCAGAGCTGATCTAACTAGACAACCCTTTCATCATGACTTTCATCATGAGTTCACATAACAGATGTAGACCTGTAATCTGCACAATGTGACATAAAAGTTGGTTCTCTAAGACACCACTGACACATTGATTGCCAGCTGGAAAGTGACAAATTATCGTGTAGGTTTGTAATAAAACAAGGCCTACCTGTGTGGCTGATGGTCTGGGAGGGAGGGCTGGAGGAGGCGGCAACCATCCACTTTTTACCCCTAATATACAGACAAAATTTACCAAGCTTTTTATACCAGTGTGGGTAGTTGTACCTGCTCTTTGTTCATTCAAGATTCACATTTCACTCCCAAAACTCAAATATCCCAGCCACATTTTCTTAATCACAAACAGAGAATTGCACTACTTGTATGTATTCCATCCTCATGGGAACCTCTCATCTGTCAAATTGAACAATTGAAAGCACCTGTCTCCAGTTCCCCTTCTGTTATACTATAAAGGAGAACTGTCACAAACAAAACAATATCTCGGTTGCAAAATGCACCGTAGCTCTAGGTGTTTGGTGTCCTACGACAATAGGAGGCTCTACAAGCGGCCATGTGAGAAAGCTGATGGTGTGAGAGCGGTTTAGTGGAGCCTGTGAGCTGCACCTGGAGTGCCCTGCTGGAGGAGCTTGTTAAGGTCCAGCGAGGAGGCCCTGGAGTGGGTTTTCTGGGGTCGAGGCGGAGGCGTGGGTGGCTCTTCCGTCTTCTTCATTGCATCATCAATAGAGGTGCTGGAGTACGACCTGGAGATGATGTTGCAACAGAGGACGGACAGGGTTAATGAACAGTTCATCACGCTAACTTATATCATCATTTCATAATAGCAGGATTGAGTTTCACCTCGGCCTCGTTTTTGTCTTCAGCTGTGGGTCCAGGTCTTGAGGCGGCTCTGTGAAAGGGTATAAAATAAACACACAAAAGGCAGATCAGACCTTTGGTTTTACCTGAGCTCTACTAAAGCAACATCCTCCTTATTGGAAAATATATACTGTATGTGAGGTACCATTTTCCCAAGAATTATTTTAATTAACCACCAACTTGTTGTAGGTACTTTTGCATTCAATTTGGAAGTTTTATGTTACAATATGTCAATATGCTTTATGTTTATACCATTTTTGAATGAAAAGTCTATAGTGGTTTCTGTAGTTGGCAACTAATGAGGAGCAGATGCAGGGAAGGTACATTGTAGGGAACATCAACAGTGACTATCCACCATAAAATATTCATATTCCTATTATACTGGAAGCAAGAGGGTTAGAGTCTGAAAGACTGTGAGGAAATCAAAAGAAGAGAAATCTTAGACACCCTGTGGTAATGACAGTGAGCTGAATTGCATTGTGTGGGCAAAGAGGAAAGTACCACAATAAAGCCACAATTACTTTCTGTTAACTCTGCAATGAAATAAACTCCAGCTGGATGCTTTAACTTCAACTAAGCATTCATCATCACCTCACTGTAAGTGGACCAATATCAGTTTGGTCTCTTGATTACAGAGGTCAGATATGAGCTTTGCCTCTCAGCTTGAGCCTTGAAAGATCAGCATTACCATGAACTTTGCAGAATTCTCACTGCAAGCAAGACATTTTCCTTTGTGCTCAATGCTGACAACTAAAAATCACAACACATGAAGTGTATAAAGGAAAGGAAGGAGGGGAGTTCCCTTATTTCCATATGTGAGAGGAGTTTTGTTATCACCTGGCCTCTCAGCAAAAGCACCAACTTGCAGAGTTTGTTTCTCTTGAGATGCTGCCACCCTCTTTGAAGTTAAGTCTGCAGAGATGGTAATAAAGATGACAACTGTAAGATCCAATCTATCATATGCAGATCTAACTGATTGATTATATATACATTTCTAAGCTAGATAAAGATGCTATGTCTTTTTGTGCTTAAAAAATCCCCTCATTTTTGCTTTCCATGCTTCTATGAAAAAACTGAGCAAATTTTCTGAAATGCATGAGTGGAATATGGGTTGATCTTTCAGAGTGTGGATGCTATTATTTTAGTCTTTTTTAAAATTATTATTTTATTTACTACCTTGTTTACAGGAATCGTCTTTCAAATCTTGCTTTGCTGTGGTCAAGCTTGGCTGCAGCCTCTCTGCAGCACTCATGTCCTGCAAAACAGTGAAAAGCAGCTTGTTAGTGCCTCCTAGAGGCACTGAAGAGGAACTGTACATTAAAACTACCTTGTCATTGAGAACAAGCATCAGATAATCTGGGGATGTTGTTTACCAGCTGACTGGGTTGGGGCTCAGCATCCTCAAAGACAATAAGAGGCTGCACACTCTGGAAAACAATTTGAATGAGCTGCAGTTAGAGGTAAGAATGATCACAAAAACTGAAGAATGAATTGATGGATAATTGAATTGATGGATAACTGTGCCTCCCTTACTTCAGGAGTACCAGCTATGTCCTCTTCCTGCTTGAAAAATCCTGGCAGCAGGGTTGGAGGAAGGGTTTCTGGGAGAGGGTAGCCATTTTTGCGTGCCACAATCAGGTGAAAGGCTGTGCAGAACTCAGAGAAAGTGAGAGCTCCATCTCTATCCACATCACTCAACTCCCTTAAAAAATTACAGTTGAAAAAAATGAAGAACACCCGTAGAATTTAAGAGCAGGAGTATACAACTATGACCGTCATGATAATCTGGATTATTTAACATGATTATTGCCATGATGATTTGAAAGACATTTTTAATCCACTTTTGCCATCTTATAACATATAATATAATAATCACAGAGCAAATCTTTACAATTTTCAATTACAGAATGAAATAAGATGTTTCAGTACTACAGACGTATCTATATTCTGTGATTATTAACAGTGGAGTCTAAAATCATGATGTCATTTTAATAAACTGTGAAGGTTAAGGTCCCATATTTTAACACTTACTGTTGATGCATGTCTATTTAATACAATTGTAATTGTTTTAACAATAAAAATTGTATGTATTTGTTTTTACCCCATTATGAAGGCCTGTGCCTGTTCCTCTCACACACGTCAGTTCTTAGTGCTATGCGAAAGTAACCATCTATTAGTAATTAATATTCATGAGCAAATGTTGTGATTTGCTTCCCATAGGCTGATAACTGCCTTGAGCGGCGCACTAAGTGTAAATCAACTCACAAGGTGACCTGGGAGCAGATTTTGGGAAGAAGTAGGTGGTGGAGGGGCAAGGTTACACAAATTTTAGCCCAACATCTCTGCCAATTATTCTGTTTCAACACTGATAGATCAAACTCTGACTGGCTTGAAAAGCTGGGGGTGGCAGATTGCTGCCAGTGAGCTAGAGGAATGGCAGTAGTAAGTGGCTTCACATTTTCACAGTTTTTATTTTGCATCTCTGAGTGAAAAAAAAAACAAACATAAACAAATAAAAACTAAACACATTCTGACGATATGAACCATGTAAGTTATTATTAGTGTCATCCACACTATGGTTATGATCGACTTCTCTCATCAGCTGATTGAAGTAGTAGAACAGTGTTCAAGGTCAAGTAGGATCCTGCTCCTTAGACATTTTGTTATCTCTGCCGGGTGGCAGCATGGAGGAGATCATGTGTTTGTATTTGTGTTTGTGTTTGTGTGTGTATGTGTGTGTATGTGTGCGTATGTGTGTGTGTGTGTGTGTGTGTGTCTTGTGGTTGCTTTGATTCAAAACCACTGAAAAACATTATCACTATTTCCGCTCTCCCTTCATTTACTGTCCTATTGTAGCCAGTCTACAGTCTGGAAAAAAGGAGATAGCCCTGGCGGAGATCTTCACTCTAAGTGAGTGCACTCCTCTGGTTCTCAAATTAAATATGCTCTATCTATGCTATATCTCATCCTCTTTCTTGCAGTAAATGTTAAAATAGTTTAAAATGTCATTGTAGTGCATCCGTAATTTACTTATTTGTTTGAGACTGAATAGACGGTATAATTGTGCGGTGTTACAATGAGGATGCTGTTTGACTCAGTGGGCATGCTGAGGTGCTTGGCTGACACAGACCAAGATGACTCTTGAATAAAGAGGGACAGTACAGTGAATCAGCACTCACCAAATGTGGGAAAGTTCTGGTATTGGAAGCTTCGACTTTGTGAAGAAATTCTTTGCAACGGTTCCTAGAAAAAGTGAAGAGTAATGCAGCAGTAGAATAACACAGCATACCTGAATTGTAATTTGCAACACATCTACTGTTTTCAGCATCAGTGCATGAATCACCGCATAAGGTCCTGTCTGCCAGTGTAAGATTAATGGAAGGCATTCATACCGAGGATGAGAGCCCCCAGGTCGGGCTGCAGGGTCTTAAACTGGTTTGTGTAGTATTCCTGCTGTTCCTCTGTGATCCTCCAGGGGTCGTCATCAGAATCATCCACCACGCCCTGCTGATCCAGCCTCTCCATGGAGGGGGCCTGGGAGAATGCACAGAAATATAGGAGGAGAATAGATTACACACACACGTCCCCTATGAACTGAGAGACGTCTGTCCAGAATGAATCTGTGATCAATCATCCACATATACACATATAGAGCCTTTAACAAAGACACAAGAGAGAATTTCACAACAATAAGGCTATGCAAAAAAGTTTTCTGGCTTTACCCGAGGAACAGCAGGGTGCTCCACAGTGGGCTTGGTCCCATAGTTACTGGGTGAGGAGTGCTGCTCCAGCTGAATTATGGGCCTTGAATGTTTGCTTTCATAGACTGAGGGATGGTAAAAAAAACACTGCTTTGGTGAAGGATAATCTTGAGGGCAAAATACAGTGATTTGCAGTCAATTACACAGTGAGAAAATGTGAAACATGAATATTTCAGTGAATGAGCAAGACGAGAAAGATTCGCAGATTAAAGCACCTGGAGAGGGGAAGCAAGAAGACAGAACTCAGAGAACGGCTGACAGGATGGAGGACCCACTGCTGTCAAATAATGTTTTTCATTTAAATTCAATCATAATTTATATGCACAGTCCCTCCAATTCTTGGAGTGTTAGTTCCTTGCAGCATTCACTCACTTCACAGGCAATCAATAGGAAATATGCAATATCAAATAGACCCCCAAACAAATGAAATGTGATGTGATGAAAATGGCCTAAACATGCTGAAATATTTTCACTTTGCTACAAGTAAATTTCATACACATTGAGATTTAAAAATAAAGACAACTGATCTCTCAAAAACAGCTATTAAATGAAAAGTTGGCCTGTATGATGATTCAAAAACTGTTGAGAAGCGAGAGTGACCCAGCTGTATTAGAACAGGTGAAAACAAATAATGGATAAAGCTCTAGCTAAGCTGCTTATCTACCTGGGACTTTCTGAAGATGACCACACCTGAAAAAGTATGTTTGAATAAGTTTCAGGAATTTGAGGACAGGTTTTTGGTGCTGTCAGGAAAGAGAATAGAGATTTGAAAGATCAGCGGTGATGAATGTCACAGCACATAAGGCCATGGCATTCTCACAGCCTTTCTGATCCAGCCTTCCTTATTCCTCTGGCCTGTAGAGTAAAACTGCAAAACAAACCAGATGAGGTATTTGATGTGTGTACTGTCGTTAAGTAACTGGCAGCTGCCTTACCCATTTGTGAGTCCGCCCCATTTCTCTGCATGGTGTAAGGGTAGCTGCGGTAAGCTGATGGCGAGCGAGGTGGTGAGCTGCATGGTGACCGTGGCGGGGACCAAGGCTCCTTTCAGTACAAACACAGTATGCATGTTATTTGGCATACGCAAAAACAGCATGCAGATGACATATTCCAAAAACACATGCAGTCAGTGGCCACTTTATTAGGTTTATCTAAGTAGTGCCTGGTGGAACCCCTTTTTACTCTAGATGTCGGTCCATGATGAGTTGATAGTGCCACTTACTCCATGCATAACTCACATGGCCTCATTGATGCTACAAAAATACTATTCCACCTCATCCCAAAGAGCTCTATTAGGCCAAGATTTGTGGACTGTGCAGGTAAATGTAGTGAACGTAAGTCACTGTCATGTTCCTGGAACAATCTTGAGATGAGCTTAGTGATAAGGTGCTTTATTCGCCTGGAACCATCCATCTGACAAAGACCAGGCTGTGGCTATGAGGAGACACACTTGGTCAGCTTAAACAAAGTCGTGCAATTCTCTTCTGACTTGTTTGTTTTTTGGTCCTTGCACCATTCTTAGTAAACTCTAAATGCTACAGTGCCAAAAAATCTCAAGAGTGCAGCTCTTTCTGAGACACTGGAACTGGCTCGTCTGGTGCCAACTCATCACTGAATGCCCAAATTTGCTTAAACCACAAATTTTGCCCACTCTGTTTAGTCAACCAATAACTGACCCTATCAACCTGGCCTGCTTACCTAATCCTTATTGCATTTTCATGTGACTTGAAGGAATGAGCTGTTTAGACAAATGGAGATGTGTGCTTAATATAGTGGCCTCAGAGTGTATTTTTAGGACAGACTGAGGAATGCAATGTGGCTCTCAACTCTATTCACAACTCAAAACCACTGATCAAATACAGAGTTAATATTTATATTACTAACTTAACAAAAAGACAAAGACTCCAACAACGTGATCTGTTACAGCTAAGAGTGGATAGTTTAAGTTGCAACTCATGAAGCAGCATAACTTAGCCACCTTTTTCTCTACACTGGCTTCCAGATGTCTGAAGGCACTCCGGTCCGCTGGAGTCCAGCTGACAGAAACCGCTGCGGTCCCACACTGTGCTGTCTGACCGTCTATACTCTGAGGGACGGCGGAGTACCTCATATCTGGATCATTCTTCAGTCCAACAAATCTGGGTGGAGGTAGATCTGCAGGGGAGCCCGAGACAGTTTGTGTTAAATACAGAACAGAGACATTAAGATGCTTATTTACTGTTGCTCATTATGCTATCAGTGTCTATGAGTCTGCCTTAATCATGCCAGTCTCCAGTGCTGTTTAATAACAATATCAGTGTGTGTTCAAGGCATTTTGATCTTTTTTTTTTTTTTTTTTTAGTGTGGCAAGGGGATCTTAAGGGCCCTCTAGATGTGCTCAGCAAAAAGAGTAATTAATTTCACTCTAAATTAATTCAGAGAAAATTGTTACAATATTAAAAAAAGAGCTGGAAAATGAGATAATTGTTCTGTCTCAATCACATCACTTCTACTGATTCCTCATGTCAGTGTTAAAGTATGACCAGTCCACGTTAACTAAATGAAAAAGAAAACACAAAATGAAGCAAAACACAAAAATGAACATGAAATTATATAATGAAAAATAACATAAACTGTCCTTATATCATATATATACACTATTATTATTATACTATTATACACACACACACACACACACACACACACACACACACACAAGGATAACATAGAGTGAATGGAAGGGGTGATTCTTCAGTTTCGCTTGATCAGTGGCTTCCTGAATAATAAAATCTGATACCAGCGGAACTGAAGGTATTAAACAGGATAAGCATCTTAACAAATGTTACGTGATAGTAGTGACTTAACCACTGGAAACGAACTACACTGAGTTTAAAACTTTGAAAATACTTGTTGCAGTAATCCACTGAGCTATCATGTGCCAAACTATGTACAAAACAGATTTTCTCATTGGTCGGGGTGTGACTGATTGTGTGCACTTGTAATCAGGGCAAACCCACTTAGCCCTTTCCACGCGACTCCCCCTTTATCCAGATTAGACTAAATCCAGGCATGTTAAGATAATCTCTTGATCCCCTTTTGCTCTCACAAGACGCCTCCGCCCTGAACAGCAGACTTACTGGCCGTTACACTCTCCAGGCGGATGGGCAGACCAGACTGAGCAGCAGCCAGCAGCTTCAGGGCCACGTAGAACTGAGCTGTACCAAAGTAACCCAGCCGCTTGGCTCCGCACACCTCGGTTATCTGAAGGAGAGATAAAGTTCAGAATAATTTCCACGCCAGTCAGAAGGCTGCTTTCCTGTTTTTGGACAGGCTGATTCAGTCACAATTTGGTTTCCAGAGTTTGTAAGTTCAGAACGAGTAAGAGCTCATTGAAATACAGTATTAAGCTTCCTGTTTTCAGGTAAAGCAGTAGATGTTCTAGCAAGGGGCAGACTAGGTATATGCATGATTTTCATATGCTGCATCAAATAATGTGTACAGCTAAATGATGGGCTCAACTAAACCGAACAGGAGATACAGAATGAGGGGGATAAGCAGCACAGTAGGATCTGTTTATCCTGTAGCAGACCTCTTTTGATTAGAGGTACAATGACAGCTTTGGGAGCAGCTTTTGGGAGCAAAGAAGATTACGATTATGAGAGACAATTAAAGAGGACTTCCACAAAATACAGCTGCAGGAAAACCTCCATAGACACACACATGTTCTATATACCTGAGTCTAATGTTTTGAATTGCAAGTTCACTTTCTATCTTTGAAAGTGGATAAAGAGAGTAAAGACCAGCCTCCTCGTGACCCAAAGCACGGGCCGCTGTTTAATACACTGCTAAAACAAAGGAACCCTGGGTAACTCTAATCCCTCTTTGTCACTGAAGCGTTAATGCCAAGAGAAGTAGATCACGATGCAAAAAAAAAAAAAATAAAAAAAAAAATACAGCACAATGAGTACGCAATATTGGAGCAGCAATGTAGATCTGAATGAACTTTCTAAACTTCAGCCATTATAACTCTGCAGCTGCTGCAAGTCTCACTGTAGCCAGGCAACTGAGCTGAATTTTTGAATGTTTATCATGTTTACTATATCTGAGAGAGAGAGTGTGGACCTAAATTTACAGCGGAAAAACACTTTTCATTCACTTTTCAATTATATTGGAAAGCTAATCCCTCAAAACGTAACTATAATAATTAAAACCATTCAATAAGGAACACAATGCCAGTGTCAGCAAAACGTGCTTCCTTCCGCATTATGGCAGCCCTTGCTATGCACAGTAGACACAAATATTGTTATGTAAGTAAACAATATGGCTCCCATTTAAAACTTATGTTCATTTCCAGCAGCATTCCATAGCAAAGAGACAATGTTGTTCAAATCAGCGGCCCTGAGCGGGACTCTTTTTTTGTCTAAAGGTGGCTGGGGCGCCTGCAGGACGACAGACCATCAAATAGAGAAAACATTGCACTCTTCTTGTGGCAACAAAGGATTAAAATGGATTAACACTTTCAATAAACACTCAAGATCCAAGAATTTGAGTCCAGTTCATGCAAAAACAAAGTACTATACAGTGCAGTGGAATATTGCACAAAGCAACATATGCATATGTAAGGAAGGTTTTGTTGTCGCAGGGGTGCGACAGGCTTAGAGGGGAACATTTGCTGGTATGTGCGGAGGAAGAAATGCCAAGAGAGTGATACAGAATGACAGCAGTGCCGTTAATATATCTATTGTCTAATGAGGGTGGGGGGCGGGTGGGAGGGTCATATCGCTTTATGACAAATTATTTCTGCTTGACCTGCATTGTATTCACCCAGCAGCTTTCAGAGAGAAAGGAGAATCCAAACAACTACTGTGCGTTGACAGGCTGAGGAGGCGATACAGCTCGTGTCTACAGTAGGTGAGTGTACTTGAGGTCGCAGGGCAGAGACAGCAGGGGTTATTTCAGGAGTGAATGCCTCGGGTAACCAGACAGGAAAGTCAGATGTATAGCCTGAAGGGGATGGTTATTTTAAGAAGATGGGAAAATGCCAAAAACACCTCTGCATATATCGTCATCACTGGTGTTACATTTCTCAAAGTAATGAATCATATACCCTGTTGACAACATGAAGGAGGAAAATCTAATTTGAATGGTAACCATGGGGTTTTATATACGAAAATTTAATTAGGCTGCTGGTTACGTGGCACATCTGAGCAACACTGCGTATGAGATTCTTTATCTTCTTTTATTTTACTTTGCTTCAGACTAGATGCACAGCAGATGACAGACATCCATATCTTCCCCCTATTATGCATGATAGCTCAAAAACTATGAAATCATACAGAATGACAAATAGGCTAAATTATAACTCCTGTGTGAAACCATACACAGTACTTTGTGTTTAGCAGATTCAGTATCACTTGTGAAAAGATGAAAAAACAAACAAACAAACAAAAAAAACACAAGGAACAGCATGACCCAGGCAACCAAGATCAGTGTGCATTTTGTGTCAATATAGATTTGCTGTTAACACTCTGAGTCACTACCAGACCTGCATCTGACCACTAGATCTCTGTCACTTGTGGGGCCACACCCAGACAGGTTCCTGAGCAACACATCATTACATGCTCCCAAGCTTGTTACTGTGCACTGATGTGGCAGCAGCACAAAAATATATCAATGACTTAAACTTCAGTCTGGAAAATCAGAGACATGTATGTGCCTTTTTTTGCCCTGGCTGACGATGTGGATTTCATGAATCAAGCTTTGAATAGACTGACTGGAAAAGAGATTTTCAAATCTTTCAGCATGAGTTAGTATGGACAAAAATAATTTCCAATCCAGATTCAAAGCAAATGTAGTGATAAAAAACAGCAACAACAAATTTTCATACACTGTAGAGATCTGCAACACAGAGAAGGAGCTGAGTCAACTATTTTGAAAAAGGCTGTTTACAAATTTTGATGGTAAAGTTATATTGATCTGTTGGCAGGGAATCTCAGTCAGTGACAGGATGACTAAAACTCTGTGCTCCAAGCACATGTAATCACCATAGCAATTGATTTCATTGCAGACTAACATGAGGGAAGCTGCGTAAGAGCTTCCTTTTGTCGCAAGACTGTTCACAGAGAGCAGCGACAGCCCGATGGCGAGGAGTGCCACGCTGTAAATACATATTTACCCTAAACACAGGCCAGACGTTTCAACATCACATCTGATATTTCAAATCTAATTCCTAATCTTCATGTCCTTTCACAGGCTCCTGCAGAATTTCATCTGTTGGTGAACAAACAAAATAAAATCAACAAGAGAAAAAAATTTAAACATGACAGTTTGTGTCAACACTCCCGAACAAGCTTTAAAAAAACAACTGAAGCAACACCTAATAGCCCTACACCTGTCAACACATTTTTTAACAGGACAATTAATATGTATATGAACATGGTGTAGGATTACACTTTGTTTGTATATTCAGTGCTTATGAATTCAGTTTATATTACTATACATAAGTCTATATGAATAAGAACATGTATAGTAATATGTTTGCAAGACAGAATATTAGTCATGCTTTTCTGATTTTAATTTCATGTAGATGTTTTGTCTGCAAGTGTCTTATCTGTTGTCATGCTTTTGTGTTTTGTGTGGACCCCAGGACAAATAGCTGATGTTCTGCATCAGCTAATGGGGATTCTAATAAAATCCTAATCCTACTCCCTATATTTTGCCTGTAAGGATATTGGTAAAAATCCCCTTTGACATGTTCATGTGCCACCAAGGAAACAAACCAATTTTCAGTAGCTCTGATAATCTCCCAAAGTGAATCAGTAATAGGTATTAGAGAAGAGTGGTGGATTTATCTGTTGGTCCTAGTGCCTATACAGAAATGGTCAGCACAGAAAGATTCAAGGACAAACAGACTATGACAGAAGTGCTGAGCTCTGTAATGACAATTTGAACTTCACAACTAAATCCTGTCTGTTTTCAAACACCCTCTGAAACCAAATCCTGACTCATTCATCCTACACCGTGAACCAAAAAGTGGCAGAGGCCCAACCAAATCATAACCAAACTGCTAACTCATCATATAACCTGACGGAAACACAATATTTATGACTCTCTGACAGCGTGTGACATAAATGGCCTAAAAGTCAGTGCTGAGTCCAGAAGTGATCCTGCAGGCATCCTGCAGCAGGACCTAGCAGCGCTCAAAAGGCCGGGTGTCAATCACCTCCATGCTATGGCGGGACTCCAGGCCGGATGGGAAGGAAGCAGAGCTCAATGCCAAACTTCCTGACACCACACAGAGACACAATAGGCTGCTATCGCTGGGAGTGGACCCCCTTGTGACAGTGTGTGGCGTGAACGGGGCCACTACCTGCTGTGAAATGTGCTGCTGGAAAATTGCAGTTTTAGCTCTGTGACGGGACAGCATTTGTACTGAAGGCCTCCAACACATTAGCTCTGTGCTGGAACCAGTGGAAAATATTTTAACGCTACAGCTTCAAATGTTTTGCTGCCATCATCCCAGGAAAATAAAAATCACAACATGCAGACAGACAGGGGCTGTTCAGCCATTCAACCCTGGGTGTCTAACAGAAAACAGAGGACTCTCCCTGTTGTCTCGCGTATTGTTGTTTTGGCAGGCTTGAATCAGATTCCCAGACTTGTATGACAGGATTTTGAAGGCTTCAGTGAGTAAATGTGTGGGTGGGACCTTGAGACACAAGGCATTCTGTATATCTGACTTTGGTGGCAGGTAGGCACATCAACAACTTGACACACAACTTGACACTTGAAAAGTGCGCCTGCTCACTGCCTCCTGTCTAGTATTGAAAGTAAATAAGCTCCTCTGAAATAGCGGAGTTGGTTATAAGTTATTTAGTCATTTTAATCAACCTGTTTAATAACGGTTTATGATCCGGACAACTGAGATGGTTTCTCCCTCTTTCTTTCACACACTCACGCCCACACACATCTCTACACTTGGGAGGATATTCCCACTATAGTCATCCCCCTCTCCCTAATTTAAACCCACCCTTCACTGTAATCTAACCATAAAATGAGCCCTTCCTCTGCTAAACCTCAAAAAACGCCAGGAACTGGGGTAAAAGTGGGCTGTACAGTACTTGTGAGGGCTGACAAAGACAGAGGTACAGCTAAGTAGAAGGAGTGCCCGTTACTGTGTGACCGAGGACAGGGGGGTGGAGGGGTGGGCTGTGCGTAAAATCTGTGATACACACACACATGCACACACCTTTCACGCACCACCACAAAGCTAATACACCAAGGAGAAATTATTTATGACTTGGCACATTATCATACGGTGGTGACGGCAGGCTGTTAATTGAAATCCCAGTCAGCCTCCTGCAGATCACAGAGGTTCAGTACAGCCGCAGTTCACACTTGATACATGTGATGTCCAAGCAAGCGCAGATGTGCGATAGGCAGCGATACTCACTTGATGCAAGGATTCAGGAGGCAGCTGAGACGCCTTGAACAGCTCGCCCACTTTGCTGGCCGATAGTTTTCCTGAAGTGTCAGCTTGGCACAGTTTATGGAGACCTGAGTAATATCTCTGTTCATTCTCATTCAGGGGAATGAAACTCCCTCTAGACGCCACACCGGCGGATTCCTGGTCCATTTCTAGGCTGACACCATGGATTTACCGGTGGCACCGCACGACCAAACAAATCCCCGCATCCCCCCTCCTGACCACCACCGTCTCTTGTTAGTCCGATGAGGGATTGGCAAGGGGAGGACACAATCACCACCGACAAGTACGTTCTCTGTGAGGATTGCCTGCTCGGCTCTTCCACTACTGCCTATTATGGCTGATTGTAGCATTTACCACCCTGCGCCTTGTGGGGGCGCTAGAACAGAGCTTTAAGGCGGTGAGTCTTCTCTCTATTGTCCAGTCAAACAGTCACACCTCCCAAAGTTTTTCATCACAAAGGCCCTCACATCTTTTGTCTTTATCGTGTGACTCCACCAACCACCACCTGATAAGATTTGTACTATTAGTTTTATAATTATTTTGTGAATTAGCTGAGGACTGTATATCTCTTACAGAGATTACAGTAAACTGTATAGTCATCATCCTACAACTGTTCAGCACTTACTAATAAACAATGAAATAATAAATTAATAAACAAACAAATAAACAAACAATCAAACAAACAAATAAATCTGTCATGTTACTGGAGAGCCCTTGTAACCCTCCTCAGCAAGTGATCCCCTGCATTAATTTACTATTTTCAGTTAAAAAAAACTAAACTAAACTAAACCAAAAGCTGTGTTTGCATGAGCAGATTTTATTTTATTTCAATTGCACATGATAGAGTCAACACTGGATGACAGCCCATCAAGAGGAGAAGGTTGTGGATGAATGAGTCCCACATAGTTTTTGAGATTTTTTTTTTTCTTTTTTAAGGTCGGAGTATGTCAGAAACCATGAATGTAGTTCATACACTGACTAATAACCTGTTCTTTCTACTTGGTCAAATCCAAATTAGGGCTTCTGGAAGCAAAACACTCCAGGGTTCTAAGCACCAGATGTACCCACAATGCCTCTACTGCCATCCACTGTTGAGGAAAGCATCTGCAGTGGTAAGTCAGACAGTTTCAGGTTTGGCTAAAAGCTGGTTGATGTTTGTATCAGATTTTCCATTGTAGTTTCCTAAACAACCAAATGTCTAATGAGAAAATATTCAACACAATATATTTTTTTTCCACTACAGCCAAGGGCAGCCACACAGTACATTTTTACATACTAAACAAGCATGGCGTACCATTTGTCAGAGGAAATGGCTCAACCGGCCTGTAAATCTCAGCAAAATGTTTTCAGGCTGTATCAGTCCTCATGGGTGTTGCCTGTTTAATGGAAAACAATTATGACTTTTTATGAGAGCACAAGGTCATTTACCAGAAGAGCACAATTTTATGATCCTGGCTGTGATCTGGATTTTAAGTGGATCTATCCAATACATAAAATCAAACTATTTCAGGTCAGCAGGAGAGACGCATAAAAAGCGAACGTGTAGCCCCTGGCCTTGCCTTGAGAAAGTGGGAACCTTTTTCATCAATACTGATATAGGCAGCCCACAAACTGCAGCGGTTAAAAAATTAACCACATTGTGTGTACATTTGTTAAAAAGTACTGATGTGATGGAAGTAAATCATTGAATGATGTCAGCTAAATCTCCCACAGTAAATTGGTTGCCCACACCGCGTTAGCCCAAGATAATGTTCCAAGTAAAACTCTAACAAACATTAACGTAGAGGGCTGTAATACAAAAATTATCCACATTGTGAATATATTTGTTGGGCGGAAGGATGATTAAACATAACATGGTCTAAATGTTAAGATGCACTTTATGACCTGCTCCTTTTGATCACTTTATGACTATGACTTTTAACTTTTAACTTGTAATTTTGTATCAAGTGTAAAGCCCTCATTATGTGATGTATAGGACAAATCACAAGCATGAAATGTTAAAAGCTGAACAACAAATCACCATCCTGTAACCTCTATATTAAATGACGCTTTTTCTCTCTACATTTCGGGGAAAATATAACTGCTGCTATGTGTATATCTTTATTAAATGCTGATATGAGTCTGTATCTGTTCCCCAGCTTGAATAGCTGGTTTGATACTATCTGTGTTTCTGCTTTCTTAAAGCAAAAGATGTTGCTAATCTCCATAAAAGTGCCTGGCACGCCAAACAGTTCTCACATACTGTACACCACTGAGTAAACAACAGCACACCAGGCCAGTGTGTTTTTTCTGCGAGAGGTCTGCCTCTCAAACCTATCTGGCTCCTTAGAGGCTTGAACAAACAAAAGCATTTTCACTGCAGCGCCCACTTTACTGTTTCCATGCTGTGCTGGTCCTCCAGTGAGGGAAAGCTGGCTCTTTGACGATTCTGGGGCCATTTTCAATAGGACAAGTTAGTCCAGGTGTGTCCCAGCTTAACCATTAAACCCAGGTTTCATCACCTGAAGCTGACCTCTTCCGATTCCTGTCGATTGGGACTTTGAGTTGAGTTGCTGTGGTTTCATGTTGTTTCAGTTCTTGTATTAATAAGTGGCGATGTTGGGGAAGACCTTGTTTCTGCTCTGCTTGGCATCTGCCTTGTCAGAACCGCTCTGTTTGAAAGGTAAGTGATCCTTGGTACTTTGTTAAGCCCTTTTCGACACAGGGAAACTTTCTTCCCAATGTTAGTCACTTAAAAATTATACGCTTGTACGCATTTGGCTTTATGTGTTTTATTTGTACTTTAACCAAAGTGTATTTCTGCCACTATACAGTATTTAATCTGACGTTCAACATAGTTTCAGGAAACATGTCGCTTGATGGCTACAGTAAAGCCAATACTGTTAAACTGCATGCTGTTTTTCAACTCCAACTAATGTGAAATGCAGCTGACAGTCTTTTAATCAGAACAAAATGAAATCTGCTACATAACTCCAATCATATCCTCATTAGACTGCCTTCCATTAGAATAAAGATGAGATCCTAAAAAGCATATTTGGAGGTCTACATGGTCGACTCTGCAGCACAGCAAGGCACAGCTGACACTCAAAAGTTAAAACCAATTGGAGACAAATTTTCACTGCAGCAGAAAACAGCTTTGAATACATTCTGATTTGTTCTCCTCACAGTAACTCACGTTTAACAGCTGGAACAGTCTTTGTGTTGAGCGAGCACAATCTAAATGCACACCCTTCGCCAGTTCTCAGTCAATACCGCCTGGACGCTTTCCAGCAGTGCCATACAACTGCATGTTGCCCTTTGTTTGAGATATGTGACACAAATTCATGAAACTTTTCAGGCAATCAGTGATGTCTCATTTTCACAGATACTTCAGATGGCTACAAAGTCCGAATCAGCATCAAAACTGCCTTGGGAGACGAAGCTGTATGTATCTTATCTAAATGTTTATCAAGTTGAAAGAAAAAAAAGATCAAAACAGTACGTCACAAATCATTGTTTACATTTGAAGTCTTAACTATTTTATCCAGATGTAATTGGACATGTCATTTCTTGTTAAAAAAAAAAAAAAGTAGTACGTGTCGAGTATTTCCTAGAATTTGTTTTGAAGTGATGACTGAGTGAGCACGATTACTTATTATGAGGACAAGGTCCAGCTGGTGATCATGCAGCCTTAAAGGTCCTCACCTCAAACAGCATGTAATTACATGATGGTCTATTCTGATGTTACAGTATGAATGGAACGAAAATGAAATGTTCCTGTTTCGAGCAACTCTGGCCTTTGCCATGAGGAGATACTTCAACAGAGAGGATTTCAAGTAAGAAAATGTGTTTAAAAAATAGGCACAATAATACAAAACCCAGTGTATATATTGGTATACTTTTTATATTGGTATAGTTTTCGTATACCAACAGTGTATATATTGGTATACTTTTTACATATACTCATTTTCTTATCTGTGTATTTATTGTTGTAAAATTATTGTAGGATTACTGCACATACTTTTACATAATGCACTTTTAAAAAACAAATTTCTAATGCACATTTTTTTTTTATATTTCTTATTTTCCTTTTCTATTTCTTATAATTTCCCTTGAGCTTATATATATTTTCTTTCAAGAATCTGAGCAACAGCCGCTGACACAGTATCCCCCTCAGGGATCAATAAAGTATTTCTGACTCTGAGTATATTGTCTTTCCTTAACCCTAAGTAAACCAGTGACACTTTGTTAAGATGTTACAATACTGACTTGGTGTTTATTGTGCTGTCGAACTTAACCAGTGTGTCCAGCATCCTTGTGTGTGACGAGACTCCGCGGGTGTCCTTTTGGTTTGTGGTGGTGTCTCCTCAGAACGCCTCACAGCTAATTGATAAGGCAGATGTGGAGAACGCCATAAGGTAATGATGATGATATTTTATGAAATACTCTTTCTGTTTGCCATTGCCTCTTACCACAGGGAGGTCAGACCGCAGTGTCAGCTTCAGAGCAGCAGCTTTTGAGGCTGGCAGGGTGTCAGCACCTTGCTCAAGGGCATTTCAGCAGCGCAGATGGGTTTTCTCTGAAGGGCCGGCTTCCCACTCTCTGTGCAACCCTGCTGCCCACATGCCGACATCCAACCTTTCAGCTGCCAAATATAATAAATCCTTGTTAATTCTGAAATTATGAGCTACATTATTGGTACTCAGAGCTATCGTAGTGATAAAAGTCATTACTTATCAACGCTTCATTAGCACTGCAGTGAGAACTACTTACTTCAGATCGTAGAATGATCTGATCTGATGTGTATGTGTACAAGTTACAAACTACTCCTCCTTTAGGGATGGTGCCACAAAGCATCAGTGACACTCATGCATCATATACAGCAACAACATGGGACTTCTGCGGTGGCTGTATGTAAGATATGGTATCAGCATTAAATCTTGGAGTACTTATTGTACTTTGGCACATCAGATTGCGGATGATGAAGATAATGTACACTATTTCCATGTATTTTTTTATTCGTTTATTCACTTATTTATTTTTTACATCAGAACATCGTATATTATTGACACATGTTTTCTCACTTTTCCTCATCACCTGCCACCATATCCACCCAGACAGCCAGAGATATGAATAAAGAAGACACAGACTGGATGATTGCCCTTCATCTCTTTTCCGTTTTTGATATCCTCTGGCAGCTCCTTTAAAGGAAAAGAAAATACACTTACTGCAACCTAACAAAAAGTCATTACACATGTTACAAAGGATATGCATAGGTTTAGAAAAAGAAAACCAACTGAGAGATGTGTACAAATACTTGGATAAATTATGGCATTTCATATGGTTGATGAATAGGAAACAACAGCTAAAAAAAAAAAAAGTTTCATCCTGTCAGTTATCAG
Organism: Myripristis murdjan; assembly: GCF_902150065.1. Classification (NCBI taxonomy): domain Eukaryota; kingdom Metazoa; phylum Chordata; class Actinopteri; order Holocentriformes; family Holocentridae; genus Myripristis; species Myripristis murdjan. Next base: position 17,949,020 of record NC_043983.1, on the reverse strand, counting down.
GAAGGGTAAGAATTTTATTTATTTATAAAAACTCAATGCACTAATTCTCAAAATGCCAACAGTATGGCCAACAATCCATTGTAAAAACTATTACTGTGTAGTTCTGCTGACTGGATGTAAATCAGCTCTTGAGGCCCTTGCACAATAAAGTGCACACTGAATCTCAAGCTGTTATCTGTCCAACAGAATGTCCAGGCATCGCATCAACAGCGCCTTTCTGCTGACAGATAGCACCCTGGAGTTTATCGGCATCCCTCCCACCTACGCGGCACCAGTCAACCCTGCCACCCCTCCATGGCTCATTGTGTTCGGGGTGGTCATGGGTGCTGTCTGCGCTGGCATTATCGGTCTGCTTGTGTCTACTGTGCTGCAAAAGAGACGGTATGCGAGTGATTTTAGCTGCAGTACATCAATTCATTTTGTAAATACATGAGATGACTAAATCCTGGTCATTCTGAATTATTTTATAGCAAAAAGAAGGGACTCACAGAAGATGAGAATGATGAAGAGGAGGCACAGGACAAAGCGGTGGAGAATGGCATCGCATGTGAGGACCTGGATGGTGTTTATAACAGAGCATTCCCAGATGATGAGCGGCTTACAAAAATGTAAAAAAAAAAAAAAATCTTTGAAACCTGCTGCATGTAAGCAAGATGAAAAGCGATATCAGAATAGTTCCATGTTAGGACTACTGTTGCACTGTTTGACCTGGGAATGTGGAAAGGTAGCTGCTAATGTAATGCTGTGCTTTATCCTTTAAAACAGATTAGCCTAAATAGATTTAATGTTCCTTGGAAATCTTTTTGAAAGGTCATATGCTTGTGGTGAGGGCAATAAGGGGAGAATTTGTGGGAATTAGGGACAGACAACGACACCTAGAGAGCTGCACCCCAGGAACTGAAACCCCTATAACCTTTAATGTAGCCACAGACTAGCTGCTTATAGGACAGATGTTTTTTTCAGAATAACTATTTAATTGAAATGAATTCAAAAGAGCAGGGACTGGAACTGCTGAGGAAAAGAGAGAAGGAATAATAGTCAAATACAAAGTACAAAAACCAAGATAGGGAACAAAATTACTTTAATACAATTATGCTAAAAGGCTTTAATACTGCTAAAAACTGTCCTACTCTAAAATACATAGTCAGTCCAACACAAATCAAACTACTCACTCACTGCTTCCTCACAAAACAAGTGTTGGGACCTCACCACGGGTGTCTAGCCTCCCAACAAGATGACTCTCTGCTCACTAAATTGAAAAGGGATTAATACAAAAATAAATTAAACAAGTTAATCAGGCAAACAAGTAAAGCAGTAAATAAACAAATAAATCCAGTTGGTTTAAGAAAATGCTAGTATCAAAAATAACCAAATGAAACAGTAGCAAAACAAAAACAGGCAACAACACAACAGGGGGACAAAAGCAAAACAAAGTAAAAACAACAGCAGGTGAACCTACAAAAGAAAAACTTAAAAGTAGCGAGGCTCACCATGCCTCACTCTAAAAAGGCATTAAAAGATGATGATCTTACTCACCCCCTCTGGGGTATGAATACGTGGATCACTTGGTGAGGGGGGCAGGACACAACAGAGTGAACACAGGCCACCAGGGAGTGTGTATTTTGGGGCCCTGATGAGTTTTCCCCACCACACACTGAACAGTTAAATAGCTACCTGCAGGCTTTTAAAAGTTTTTTTTTTTTTTTTTTTTTTTTTTAACATTATATGCAGTTCAGAAATTAAAGATAAATGCATCTGTGTGCTGGTAATTTTCAGTAGCCTTAATGTGATCTGTTCTGTGAAAGGTATTTTGAGCACCATATTGACTGAATACACACACTCAGAGGCCACTTTATTACCTGTACAGGTGTACCTGTACACCTGCACAATCTAATACAATCCAAAACAACTGCTCTGCCATAAAGTTGATTTTATGATCCCTATGCTCAGGTTTTCTTTTTGTGACAGTAATAGAGGTGTTCAACTTTATGTTTGGCATTGAACTCATAGTTAGTGGTGCTGTTGTACTAGACTGCATTTTATTAAGAGGTGTTTCCACTATTCTATATATGTATAGGGAGGACAAAAAAATTAGAAAAACCTCTCAGTATAATGTAGTCCAGTACAAGACCTCTGCAAACTACAACCTCAATAATAAACATACACATTCACAACAATGTCTACAAAAACTGAACATTATTAACTTTCTTAAAAAGTAGAACTTGTGGCAGAGCTGTTGAATCAAGCTGGCTGATCTAATGTCTGGCAAGAAACGGATCAATCCTCCAGCCCACAGTAACAGAGAGACGAATCAATACATCTGCTTTTGTCCCTCACAGTGTTCAGCTGTGTAATTTATTCTGATGAGTGAAGACATGTGCAATTAAAAAAATTACTGTAAATTACTGTCAATGGCTTCTTTTAATCTTATTTTGATTCACAAATGTGTAATGTACATGCTGTTTGCTATGTGATTGGATGTGTGAGACTTAAATATAAAAACCTGTTCAACAAACTTTACATGCAGTGCAATGTATTTGAATGTGTTTTGATAAATAAAGCTATATGATGCATTTATGTAGAACTGGCGACAAGACATGATGGTTAAAACGACTTGAACTCTTTCAGTCGAGTCAGAAGCAGTCAACAAGTTTTTGTGTACTGCACACACATACACACACACACACACACACACATACACACACACTTGCATACTAGATTTCAGTTATTCTGAACCTTGTAATTGCTACTATAGATGTTGTTTGAAACGACAGGCTATTTCTCTTCTTTCACTTGACTCAGCTCAACTCAACTTTATTTATATAGCGCCTTTCATACAAGCATGCAGCCTAAACTGCTTCACATTGCAAGATTAAAAGAACACAGACAAAAAAATAAAAAACAATAAAATTATGCTAGACTACAAGTACAACAGTAACAACTATAGAACATTAAAAACAAATAGAAGTCAATAAAATAAAATAAAATAAACACAAAGATAAAATAAATATGAAAACCACTGATTTAACTGTAAAACTAATGCTGTAACATTGCTCTAAAATAAAAGCCAGATTAAAAACAACAGCTGTTTACTGTGGACAACATGTTTTTAAGTTATTGTTGATATTCAGTATCATGGTCGAGCCAAAAGCCAACACAAAATCTGTTCAGTATTTCAAATTAAAAGCCAGAGATGGACAGCATTTGAGGAAAGCCCACAACGATTACTCTTCTCACGTGACCCGAAAGCAGCATTCAAGTGTCCCTCGTAAATCGGCATTGTCCGGTGGGATGCACGTGTTTTTTTCACGGATCAGTGGGCTAAAGGCTGATGATCGATGACAAATTTTCAGTGTAATCAAAACACACATCATGGAAGAGCGGAACCGAGGCAGGCAATCACATGACAGGTATGCACGGGCCGGCCGGCACGGGGAGGACACTTCCGGGTTGGTGAATATCCGACAGCACATGACTGGACTGTCACCGCCTTGTGTCATTCATTAGCTGTTTTGTTGTTTTGTTTTGTGTCCGGGAACTGACGCCGTTTCGGTAAGAGGCAAATCAGTCGACATGAGCAAGCCTCGGCTGGTGGTGTTCGACCTGGGTAAGTTTCCTGTCTCTGTCTCCACTCCAGCTGTCTGTGTGGCTAACTAGCTAGCGGTCTTCCTCTGAACTGCCTGGTTGTTTGTTTTCATCCCAGACTACACCCTGTGGCCCTTCTGGGTGGACACCCACGTCGACCCACCTTTTCACAAAGATAAAAAGTAAGTAAAACAGTTTCTCTGACACACACTGTCCCTCATTGATGTGCATTAGACTTTACTGTAGCTTACTGTAGCAGTGTATTAGCACAACCTAATCAATTAGCCATTAAAGTCCCCTCTAGTCATTTATTAAGCCGCCGAAATTCACCACTACGACATATTTAATAGTTAATTGTATGAGAAAACACCCCTTTAATGTGATCCTACACCTTGCTTTCATTAAAAATGCATAGATGTGTTAATATGCCTCCTGCCTGCTGGCACACCGGCTGGTAACCAGAGCTCTGTTCACAGGACGTCCTGTCCCAAGACACTCAGGAAAACTGTGCCAACTTCATAATGTAATCATTAAAATAATAGCAAACCTCTTCGTTACACTAATTGTGTTCATGTGAAGCAGCCAGTGTGAGTTGTTCTTGTTGCTTCTTTGGAAACGAAACACAACCAGCAGTCCAGGCTGGTCAGTATAGTCAAAGTCAGATATTTTAGGGGAAATTAACATAAGGAACACATTTTTAAGTGGAGAGGGACTTTACATAATCTTAATTTTCTGTTTTACTTGAGACCTGCTGTACCTAAAAGTGGGCTACTTTAAGTAAAAGCAGCAAAATTCAGCTCATTTAAAATGTATTCATTATGTTATGAAGACATCCAGGGTAACATGTGTTGTCAGAAAGATTCAAAACTGGGCTTGAATGAAAGCTGCGAAGGACCCCTTTAAAATGACACCAAATGCAATATTATGAAACACTGACACATGTCTTGACCATGAGCATAAACCAGGATATGCACCTGCGTCTAGAATGTGATTTACTGGAGGGGTGGTTAATTTCCTGAGCTGATTAGTGCGACAAAGCTGCCCGTCTAAACTATGATGGTGCAGTTTCTCATGCTTATGAAGAGCCACAATATCTGCATTCTGTTGTAGATGTGATTTAAAATGTAGAGAAGTACAGTACTGCAGGAAACCATCCACAAACTAATAATAAATGTAATTCAACAGGTTTGACAGGTGCTGTGAATGTGGTAGTCGACTAATAACACCCTAACAATACTGGAGTCAGTGTGAACTTCCTTGCCTTATGAGCCTTGTATATCACATTAATCACCTAGTAAGTCAGCAAGAGATTCAAAACTACAATAATAGCGAATTGGGTCTTTTAAGCGTCTGAAAATATATTTTATAGTTATATTTGTTGGACTCCTGAGTTTTACTGCCTTTTTTCACTGTTACATGTATACATGTGTTTTTAATCTTCCCAGATATTAAGGATAAACACAGCAGATTGCAGAGGTTTTAACTGAGAATATGCCATCTGGGTTGCATTGTAGGGGAGTGGTGTTGGACTCAAGGCAGAGCAAGATCTCTCTTTATAGAGACACAGCAGAGATCCTGACCTCGCTCCACCAGCAGGGTATAACCATTGCTATCGCCTCACGGTGAGTTCCCAACAGGAAACCAGGACATTTTGCATTACCATAAACGGATATGAGCAATTTTTTTCTTGGTGTGCGCCCCCCTCTCTCTGTTTCCCAGCACCGGGGAAGTAGATGGAGCCAATCAGCTGCTGTCGCTCTTCGATCTCAACAAGTACATCACCTTTAAACAAATATACCCTGGTTCAAAGGTCACACACTTTAAAAGGTAAGTCTGAAAATGCATTCAAATGGTTTATGACATTTCTGCCAGTAATGCTGCTATTTTGAATGTAGTGGAAAGGAGCTGGATATAAAGTGGTAAAATACAGCCACTGTTAGATGTCACCTCTGCACCCCAAATGCTGAGTAAGTGTAGATGTTCATCTCTGAGCTAAAAAAAAATGAATTACACCTTGAAGCTTCCCAGGTGGAGCTAGTTATCTTTTAAGCATTTTCTGATAATGTTTCACTGTCATTTTCTTCGAGGAATGTGGGGTGTGTGAGATTGATTTTCATGCCATCAGAAATTCTTAAATAATGTGACTGGCATGATCAGAAATGTTTCAACTCACAATTCCACATACATAATTTATCAAAACGTGACCCCAGAAGGGACATGTGGTGGGATTGGAGCTGAACTGCTGGAGTTGGTTACATATGGACTTGTCATCCTCTCTCTTTCCCCAGGATACAGGCCGACAGTGGATGCCAGTTCCAAGACATGATGTTCTTTGATGATGAACACAGAAACATAATGGACGTCAGTCGACTAGGTATTTTCAACCTCACATGAATTCACTCCCACGTAAGCTACATATATATAGCATCACATTTTTGTGTCCATGCATGTATCAGCCTGATCTAAGGCTATTTGGCTCAAGCAGGCTCTCCTTTAGATGTTTTCCTGTGTTTGGCTCCATTCTGAGCTGAAATCAAATGCAAATATATGACATCCCCACCAATATGCATTGGAGTTGTACACTATCTGTATTTACTGACACATTTAATCATCATTTTAAGATGATATCTTCATTTTATTAGGTTTCACTGGATGTCTGCAACATGTCATGCTCCTTATTGTCAATTTGGCTTTCCAGCACCAGACATAATCAAATAAACCAAATAACCTGATTATTATCTCATATCTCACATCGCACCCTGTTGGCCATGTGGAAAGACCATCATATTAATAGCCTTCGCTCTCTAATTAGGAGAGATGTGCTCTGGCAGCAGAGAAACTGCTCTGTAAATCAGGCGAGCTGTTACGGAAAGAGCTAAAACCAGTTGTAGGCTACAGTGCTGTATTTCTGTAAGTGTCGTTACTTTGGTTTTATGCTGAGCGAGTTAAAAAAAATGCAGTAGTTTAATTTAGTAGTTGTCAAACCTGTCAGCCATATTTATGGACAGTCGGGATGTGTACTTGCATACACAGAGGTTCATGTAACCCTGAATGAAACTGCATGTTGAAAGTAGAGTTGTTACATGTACACTAATTATTAAAATCAAGTTTGACACACTAACTATTATGTAATAAGCCTCCACGACCAGTTAGAAACACATTTCAGGCTGCGTGTAAAAGGTCCACATGAAGACGTGATGTTGAGGTGAACCTCTTGAGTGGATTTTCAAAATAGGTGACCATATGCTATGGTTTACTAACAGGAGTATAATGTATATACGCCATTTCAATGCTTTATGACCAAGTTTAGTGTGGATGAGATAGAAATGTGGGGGAAAACAGAATTGGCAATTATTTTGATATGACAGACTTTTCTATTTCAATTTGCATATTTATATGGAAATGTCAAAATTTAATGTGTGTAATCTGAGTGCCATAATTATTGGACCCAATGTGTCTGTTTTTTCTTTTTTCTTTTTTTTTTTTTTTTTTTTTTTTGTAATTTAAATTGTGATCATAGTTCTCCCTGCTGGCCATTTGCGGTAATAGGTTCATCATTTTGCCCTGTGTGTCCACAGCGTGTTGTTTCCTCTCTCATGGTTCTATGCTGAATGGTTATGAAGACGTCAAGTTCAGCTTTTCAAGTTTTCAAGTTTATTTAGAGCCCTTGATCACTGTTAACAGTCTCAAAGGGCTTTACAGGCCCAGAGTTTATAGAAAAAACACAACACCCTCTGACCTAAATCCCCATAGCAGGCAAGAAAAAATGTGGGAGCGATCACAGAAAGAGGGAAGCTCCTTCCAGGCTGGCCAGGTGTCCAATGGGTGCCAAGTGGTCAATTATTATCTCTAATCAAATTGTCAAACATCTTGGCGATGGATACACAAAAAACATGCACTCACATACATTGAGAACTCCTAACATTTCAGGGCTCTGTGTCTAAAGCCCGACGGACAAAACATGGCAACTTACCTTCTTGTCTCTCTGCTCCCCCAGGTGTGCACTGTGTTCTTGTCTCTAATGGAGTGACTAAAAAACTGGTGCAAGATGAGCTTTCTGCGTTCTCCTCCAAGCGTCCTACATGAAGACTTGATATGACTTCAGTTTTTCCTCAGCATTATACTTCTTTTGGTCATGTAACTTCCATCCGTTTTTTTCTTGCTTTTTAGCATCAGTGTTTGCAGCCATTATGCTGCTAACCTCTCTGCTTGGGAGTATGCACTGCTGTAATTCACATGTTTGCCTTGAGGTGGCAACACTGTACTGATAACTGCCGTAGCTACAAACTGATTGAACATGTTTGCTGAATGTACTCAGCTAGCAGTTCAGTCAGCAATCTGTTAGTACTCTGTTCACATATTTAGTTAAATATGACATCAAATCTGATCATGATCTCAGGAAACTGTCATGCTGTGTGTCTTTGATACTATAATATTTCATGTATTCCTGCAGCTTGCACTGTTACAACAGGAGGCATCTGCCACTTTATATTGACAGTGTTCATTGTAATGATATATGCTTAACATTGGGGTGGTCATATTTAGTTTTACATTTCTTTCCTTCTTAATTTCCTGTTATTGTCCAAAGTAGAGCCTAGTAATTTAATGCACCTTATCTTGCTTTTTAATTTGCCAAAGATTTTCAAATTTGGTTTTAAAACACTGTATTCTTATAGGAATAGTGGGTTGATTAAGATATAATTTCCCACAGAAAGCAAACTAGAGTGGCAAGCAATGTGGCAAATTGAACACATTTTATCATGGTATTTGTAAATAATATTTTAATAACTTACCCTGTTACTATACCTTCTAAATAATAAATGAGTTTTCAAATGAATAGATATGAGTCATGGTCAAATGAGAGATTGTCTGAATAACATTACACATTTTTCAAAGTAAATTATTTTGCTGCTGTTCACTCATCACTCAAGAAAGTTGCACGTCTGATTTTATCGTGTTTTAATTTGGCAGCTTTAAAGGCCGGGAGCTAAACAAGCCATATGAAATAGTGTTAAATGAGGAAATGCAAATACAAATGTGACAAGTGCAATTTTTTTTTTGTATTAAACTGTGTGCGGAGTAGGGGCACGGTATGTATACATTGCTAAGAGTAATCACCGAAAAACACACAATTTCCAGTGAGTGAATACAATGTAAGTCTCTCCCAAAAAAGTGCCAATTATAGAACAATAACTGCAAAGGCCGAGGTCAGTTTGTATCTACATATGGACATCATTTACTGTACTTTCACAACAGCACACAGCGGTCTTTTGACAGTGCTTAGTATAATATCAAACAAACGAATCACTCCTAAGTCTGTGTGTAAATTGCATAGTGAGCAGGTTTTACCATAATGATCACTACTTGCTTGAGTTCCATGTTGCACTGGGTCTACAAGGCTACAAAATGTGAATGTATACAGAGCAATGTATGCATTATACACTGATTTGGAGGCTCTGTGAATGCATGTGGCAGTGTCGGTCTATAGGATGCATACTGTATGCTTGTGCAGTTTGAAAACTGATTTGATTCACATTACCAATTCCAATCAGAGCAAAAGTTAACGTTGAAAATCCAAGTGATCCTAGTGAGTGTGCCCCTATTAAATTATCAATATTAAGTATCACAATTCTATTCAATTTTTGATGAGGCCTATTTTCTAACAATGCAGCTTTCAGGGCTGAGAATCAATATTTCAGAAAGTGAATTTTTCATAAGTTTAGCTTTGAAAGCCTAAGTGCATTATTAATATCAGTTACAAGTGCAGTGTAAAAGTGACAGATTTCCAATGCATTTCTATAAACACAGTAGAAGTGAATCTATGAGATGTGCATTGATTCTGCCACAATCTTGGTTCCATTGTCAGCATCCTGGATTATTTTTTTTTCAGGTATGGGGAAAAACACAACAATTTCTGTCAGGAGCTGTGTATTTTGCCATCCTATCACGTTTAAAATCCATCACTGTCAAAACAGCTCTCTTGAACTTTCTTTTCCATACAGTTAAAGTCCTCTCTAGAAATCCCATCTCTGCTGTTCTTTGTCACTGCTCTCCTCAGTTTCTTGTTTATGTGTCTCCTTGACAACAGCCTCCATATTCTGTCCTTCCTCCACCACCGGTGTCCCTTCCTCTGTTAACTTCCTCTCTTGCTCCTTCTCCTCTTCCCTCTCTTTGATGATCTCCACCAGCCTCTGAAACTTCTGGTTTAGCTCCTCCATCCCGCGCACCACACTTCCCTCCTCCTTGTCCCCATCACTCTCCAGTGAACTCAGAGACTCGGCCCTTGAGTCACGTCCTTCAAACTCGTAAGTCTGCAGTGAGTCGTAGGGTGGCTGGGACAGGTCAAAGGTCACCTGATCCAGACGAAAATTCAGAAAATCTTCCATTCTGAGAGGCTTGGCCGGCCCTGTTTTCTCGGGCGCACGCTGTGGCCCACATGGCCAACCCTTGTTGCATCCAAACATCCCTCCAGGTAAGGGCAAAGACTGTGGCGTGAGGTCCCTTCTCCCCAGTCTGTACATGTTCAGAAGCTGCACTCCCCCTGGGTACAAACCACTGCTGCCGGTCCCGTTTATAGATATCCCTCTGTTACTCAGGTTCAGTGAGCCAACAATGCTGTATGCATCCCCTTTCAGGTAAACAGGACCATTAACAGTATTGATTTGGCCACTGTTAGAATCATTTCTCTCTGAGATGGAGGGAATAGAGGTATCGGTATCAATTTCATCTGTTGTGGAGCTGGTTACCCCGGTGCTGATCTGTGTTTGAGATGACCCTGGCCTTCCCTCTGGCTGGTTTGATGAAGAGCTGGCTTGACTCTGGCACGAAGATTCGTTTGGGTCAGAGTAGGTCACAGTCGCAGCTTTGTTTGTGAGTGTCGACTCCGTTTCTGTCAGGTTTGTCTGTAGAGAGCAAAGCGAGAGAAAATAAATGAGATGACACACAAAGACATTATTTCATCTGTGAATTTCATTTCATTTCGGTTAATATCTGACCTTAACCTGCTCCTGATTCTGTTTTGTGTCACAATTTGCCTGGCTGCTTCCATTTTTGTCGGTGTGTTTGCTCTTAGCCGGCATGCGGTCTGCTTCATAACTACCCATCTCAGCAGAGTGTATGTGAGCTGCTCCAGGCTCTGCAGGCTCAAAGGTGCTCTGGTTCTGGATGATGAGGGAATTACTGGCGTGGCTGCCACTGAACCCGTGGGTCAGCTGGGCTAGCTGCAAACCTGCCTCCAGTGGCCCCTCTGGATAGTCTCTGAGAACGGGCAGAGTGTGGATGCCATAGCAGAGACGTCCATAGAGAGGAGCAGAGCCTGGCCGCTGAGGGTCCAGGCCAGGGCGGGGGTTACGACTCCAGCTGTACGTCCTGGCCCTTGGCGGATTCTGCTGGGTGTACCATCTGTGCCAAGAGATGAATGTCAGAGTGTCACATACACACGCACACACACTTCCATAAGCCAATCATCACAAGGCTACGGTTTTAGGACACAGCTCACATGTTCCTGTTGTTTTGCATGTGCTGTATTCTGTGCATGCTCTGCAACGCTGTGATGTCAAAAGCGGCAGTATCTGCTTCCCCTCCCCCCTCGTCATCGTAGGATATGATGTTCTCCCTGACATCATCCTCCTCAAATGGTGAGCTGGAGTCTCTCTTCTGATGGCGCAATGACAGCGAGAGTGCACACACCACTAAAGGGCAAAAAAGAGACATATGACCACATGCTCCTAAGACGCAACCTGACACAAGTGCTCAAAATATTTCAAGCACATCAAGCGGCTTGTGCTATCATATATCTATGACCAGCTCTACAACAAAGGAGAGCAGACACTTTTACTTTCGAGCAAACTCTTCTTTTGTAGTTGATAAAACCATTCTTACCATGTTTTATGAACCTTTTTATTGAAGGTGTTTTAACTTACTGCATCATCTGCTGGTTTTGCAACCCAAATGCAGCTGATCTGAATAAACTTTAATTTCAAACATCAGTGGTAAACTTTTCAGGCCACCCCAGTCTAGTGTAGCTGAACTTTATAACTGAAGACTGCTGAGGAAGGAACAAAATGTTTTAAAGGACACCACACACCGTCTACATGCAGTTTGCTCAGTAAACTGTAACTAGACTAGATAGGCCACATGGAGTCATACATAAGCTTCTTATGAAATTGTCTGTATCCTAGACTTTTCACACATCTCCATATGCTCATGCTTTTCTGTTTTCATGTTCATGCGGCAAAAACAATTTCCCATGAAGGATAATAAAGGATAGAATGACACGACTGAGTTCTGCAGTGAGGCTTTCCAAACGTACCCAGCAGCGTGGTGATGCAGGCCAGCATGGCTAGTAAAGTGACCATACTGAAAATGAGAGATGGAGAGGCAGAAGGCAGGGGCAGACACACCATGTGCCTCTCCCATCTCCTGTCCCGCTGCCTTCCCCTATCCTCTGTCTGCATGCCTCCTCTCAGACAGGGACAAATGGTTACAGTGACTGTGCCAGTGTTGGTTAGACCGGAGGCCCCATCGCGTAGCACAACTGGCACATAGAGGGTGAGCAGAGAGGAGGAAAAGCCAGGCACGGGCTCCAAGGCTGACTGGAGCACCAGGCTGGCTGTCACACCTGATAACAGGGCAAAAAACAAAACATCAAACACAGCCGTTGGACAACTAGCACACACCAGTTTTGGCTGGCATTATATTTTGCGATGGTGTGTAAAACAGAAAAACAGACAGTTCTACCTCCACTTTCCCTGATGGTGAGGTTGAGCGCAGAGCTTGATTCTGGAGGGATGCTGAAATGGACCGGGGCATCCTGTCCGCCTTGGTCCTTGTCGATGGCTCGCAGGACCTGCACTACCTGCATAATACGGTGAAGAATTATTCTATGTGATAAAATTACTGTAGTTCTCTAATGCTTACACTTTGTTTTTTCTCATCTGATAAAATGGGTTTAGCAAATATGGTGATTAGAACTGCATTAAGAATTCAGGCATATTAAAAGGAAAGCTCCCTCATTCCCCATTCAATAAACCTTCTTGATTCATACAAAATTTATTTTTCTTCTTTCACCATAGATGAACTCAAATGATAACTTTAAATGCACTCTATGATAAGGCTGTGTTTTTATGTCTATCTGTATCCCTCTAAGGTGTGCTGATAGACTGCATAATGTTAAAATGTAAATTTTGTGTTGAGGCCGGACTAGAAACCATATTTCCCACCTGAGAAAATACACCACTGAACTGAACTGAGCAGTAGTCTACTTATTGCAGGTATGGAATATTAATGCAGAAGGATAAATGTCAGTAGGTGATGAAGATAAGGCATAAAACCATTGTTATAATGAAAAAAAGAACATTTTGAAAACTCTTAGACACTGTAACAGTCTGCAATAACTCTGGATCATATGTTCATTTTAGCCTTAAAAGAAGTCCTCCAAAAATTATTTATAAATTAAAAACCAAGATTAGACAAGCTTCCCTGCACTTTATCCCTTTTTGCAATTTTTTTTTTTTAGCAATAGAAGAAATCAAATAAAACATCAAAACAGAAATGAGAATAAAATGACACAGGCTCTCAAAAAAGAACTCACTCGCCAGAAGTCAGGAGGAAAAAAAAGGATCAAAAGCACAAAACAGTCTGAGGTGAAATGGAATATCAGGCGAGTGATGACAAAAACTGACCTGGCCAGGGGCACTAGAGTCACATACGGACGTTGTGTACTGCCTGTCCAACTCTGGCGCATTGTCATTCTGGTCTAGTGTCTCTATGGCAACCACAACCCTTGACACAAGATTGGGATTGTCTGGAAGAAAGGAAACCAACGTTAATGGTGAAGTTATCTCTGAATTTCTAACATTTCTATTCCCCACTTTCAATTCTCAACCACAGGCAATACTATCAGTGAAATATGACTCTGTGCTAAGCTCTAGTGCTCATTGTGCTGGAGGGCAGGAGGGCTGACATACCCCTCTGTGTGGCGATGACAGTGATATTATGCCACTGCTCCCGCTCGCGGTCCAACTCCATCACTGTGCTGATGGAGCCTGTATCAGAGGCGATGCGGAACAGCGCCTCAGGATCTGACTGGGGATCGATGGAGTACCTGAGATACAGAAACAGACAGAGGAGAGAGAAGGAAGGAAAGAAGTTAGAGGAGAGGGAAATGAGAGAGTGAGTTAGCAGGTGATTGATTGACTGTGAGCATGTAATGACCAATAACCTGATGTTAGTGCTTTGTCCCGTGTCTGGGTCTACAGCGTAGACGCGTCCAACAGAGCAGACAGGGGGACAGTTCTCAGACACATCCAGATGGTACCGAGCCCTGGAGAATCGTGGGGGCTCATCAGCATTGAGGACCATGATCCGGACTGTTGCTTGGTCCTTAAAGGGCCCCCTCCTGAGGTACCGAGCATCCACCACGGGGTTAGCAACCTCCACGGTGAAAGAATACGAACTGCGGGTCTCATAATCCAGCAGCTGTTGAATGGGAAATAAATCATCTTTAGACCACATGCTTTACTGAGGCCCCTCCATAAATGATTCATGTATGGCTGCATATCCACTTTCAAATATATACGCTGGCTGTGCAACCATTCATAAAAGTCTCTTCCTTCTTGTGTCACTCATATCCCTCTATAAATCAAAAATTTCTCTTTCTTTTTTTGCTTATTCATTACCCTCATTTTCTTATTCAGGCTTTCATCATAACTCATTTTCTTAATCCAACATTGCACTGTACAATGATTATCACTCAATGGCCAGTGTTGAATTCAGTTCAGCTCTATTCCCTGAAATGCACACTGTGGAAATTTGCTAATTTGAATTTGTTGGGGACAGAGGGAATCTAACTGTTTGCATGACTTTGATACTTTGAAGAGCACATCAATGCCTATTCAAAATATGAACAACAGTGTGCGCATACATTCAAAAAGGGCCCTTAAAATGTTTGAGTTCATTTCATTGCAGCTAAATGAAGCTCCAAAGGACCTCTAAACCCATCCAAGGTGAAAGGAGGCTTTGTTAAAGTTTATTCAGCCTCAGCCATGTGGGTAACACAGCAGACCTGATGGATAACATTGGGTGGCTGGAGTTGAATCTGTTTTTGTCTCGTATCTTGTTTATTTACTGTAACGTATCAGCAGCCCAGACAGACACAGATTGAAATGATATTCAGCGTAATCTCTGTGCCAGGAAAGGGAGCACATCCAATGAGCTGGGTCACCCACGTCCTCTGCTTTTGTTTGCTACTGCCATTGTATGTACACTTTTTGTTAGCATGAAATGAATGCTGCTGTATAGATGTACTCTCTGTCCGTGCCTCTGTGTCCTCTCTTTGCTCAGTCTCATCGCTCGCTCACCTTGCTCAGAATGATTACCGCCTCTTGGTCTCTTCCAGTTATATTAAACATGTCCCCCTCCTCGGGTTCTAGGATGGTGAACTCCAGCAGAGCATTTTCACCCAGATCAGGATCTGTGGCTGTAAGACGGCCCACCTCAACCCCTGGTGCTGCCAACTCAGATACAGAAAATGACCATGCACCTGCAGTGGATAGAGCACAGGAGGAAAAATAATGAATTTAATGATTGATTTAGCTCCCTATCATCGAACCATTAATCATGCCAATCACTGGGCTGAAATGACATATAAAAACAGGACATAGCAAGTGACTAAAAAACACAGGAAAGTGTCTGCAGAGCTCCTTTTGTGCATGAAACCACTGTTGTTTCCAAAACATTTGAATTGTAAATTCAGATGCAAACTGAATTGGCAATTATTTTTTGCAAAAATTGAATATTAACATAACTTGTTATGTCACTGCTGTTGCTGTCATAATTTCACTTCTATTAGTGTTTCATTTGCATATTTTACAGACACAAGAGCTGAATATCTTACCTAAGGAGCAGCCTACCCCGCTTTATTAATAAGCGATGATTGAATCAAAATCTGAGAGTAAGGCTCTCATCTGCAACTTATTGTGACCATGTGAACTGCAGCCATTTTCTAATAGTTTTTTGTTTTAATGATTGAATTGCAGATGTAAGATAGATGTTTGCATTTTGCAGCTCTAATGGTAAAACAAATGTAACTGACATAAGAAACATAAACATTTTAAAATGGACAAAATACATTGAAAACTGATGTTTGCCTGTCACACGCCGAATGCATCTCGAGTTCTATTAATCAGTCTGAGGATTCAAACTTTCCTCAGTGTCATAATTTGTTTGGTGCTGCAGTTTTGCTCTTGTTTTGATTGGATCACAGACTGAGCACTGAATGGGCATAAAAAGGCAGGCAATAATCTGTGGCAGGTCTTGTCGTTTGCTTGGCACTACATGATGATCTCTGCCGCTCTCTCTGGTGCTGCATGGTAACTAGCTGCAAAATCGATGCAACGCTTTCAGTTAAAGCAGAGCAGGGCATATTTCCATCTATTGCTCATTGTTAATAATTCAGAGCCCCTTCAGTATAAAGGACATTTAAAATCCCACCTTTATTACATTCAAAGGGAATACTGAATGAGCTGTTTGTTTAAATTGTGGCATTATTGTCAAATAGAAAATAATGACCTAGTGTGAGCTGGTGTGGAGGGGAAGATGCAGCAATATATCAGTAAATAAATAATAAAACCTCAGCATTTGGAAATATTAACCCTCCTATTCTGTTCATTTTGGGCTAACACTCATGAGGTTCCCGGTCACATGTGACCGGTAACATTGTATTTGATTATAAATCCACTATGATACATATTATCACCTAATGTTGTGTTAGATCTTTTTATCAACTTCTGCTCTTGTGAAAATGACAAGTTTTGAACTTCTATTTGCTATGTATGTGCTGTAGGCCTAATTTACCTGAGATCATACCATTCGTTTTTTAGGGAAAAAAACATTATATAGATTTTATTTTGACTATAACAAATACTCAGATGAAACATATTGTAGTATTTATCACAGAGTACTTCATTTCAATGTTTTCCAAGGACACTGTTTTGAAAACATTTCAATTTTCTAAATATTGGCAAAAAAATAGCATCTTTTGTGTTCCCGTCAGCATTGACCACTATGATTTAGCTAGTCATCCTCATGACATTTTCACATGGAAGCTTACCGTTCCTCTCAGGTGGGGATGAGGTCCAGGAAAAATGACCATTTTTGGACTGAAGGTGACCACAACTTCAGCTGGGGCTTCTTGACACCTGACACCTGACACCTGACAGGTGTCAGGTGACAGGTGTTGGCAGTTCACGTGGAAGGTTCCCGTGAGGGTTGCCATGGAAGCCAAAAAGGGGCAAAGTTGTGTGTGTCTGTGTGTGTCTGTGTCCATGTGTGTGTGTGTGTGTGTGTGTGTGTGTGCCTGCTCAAAGACACCTACATGTTGGGGTGTGGGAAAGAAGTCTGAGAGATACTTTCCCGTGGGGGTTGCCATGGAAGCCAGAAAGGGGTATAAGGTGTGTGTGTGTGTGTGTGTGTGTGTGTGTGTGTGTGTGTGTGTGTGTGTGTGTGTGTGCCTGCTCAAAGACACCTACATGTTGGGGTGTGGGAAAGAAGTCTGAGAGATACTTTCCCGTGGGGGTTGCCATGGAAGCCAGAAAGGGTTATAAGGTGTGTGTGTGTGTGTGTGTGTGTGTGTGTGTGTGCCTGCTCAAAGACACCTACATGTTGGGGTGTGGGAAAGAAGTCTGAGAGATACTTTCCTGTGGGGGTTGCCATGGAAGCCAGAAAGGGGTATAAGATGTGTTTGTGTGTGTGTGTGTGTGTGTGTTCACACACATCTGTGTCTGCTCGAAGACACCCGCATGTTGGGGTGTGGGAAAGGAGTGTGAGAATGTGTTTAACTCTATTTTATACACTAATTGTAGTCTTACCCATTCATTTCTAATGACCGGTCATTTGTGACCGGGAACACGATGGGTGTATACAAGTTAAATAAAACATTCAAAAATTAATGAAAATTCTCCAAATTTATTTTATGTGTTCAGATGCCATGTGTGAACAAAGTCATGGAACCTCATGACAAACAGATGAAATTAACTGCATTTTTTGGAGAGAAAACTTGTACACCGGTCAGATTTGACCGCGAACACGACAGGAGGGTTAAATTGCGTCTATAAAGCACTGTATTATAGTGCAGTATATCAACGTAAGGGGAAAAGGGGGGGGGGGTCTTTAAACATTAAGATGAATGGCAGTAAGAAGAGGCTGTCAAGGAGAAGAGTTAGAGAAGGAGGAAGAAGCGAGTAGAGAGACGAGAGATACATAGAGAAATGCATTGTATGTCTCAGAGTGTTACACATATTCTGCAGTGATTTTGCTGTCTATTGAAGCAGAAAGCACTGAAGTTTGAAGATTAAATATTAATACCGTGGAACGTGGAAAAGCTCGGATAAGAAAAGGCCGACATGATCTTTCACTCTTCCTCCTCAAGACACAGTCCATTTGAACCTCAGGCATCGAATGGAAAAGTGTTTGCATACATTTTAATGCCAATTATATCAGCAAAGGTCAAAATGTTGCAAATGATGTTGAAAACAATAATTAGCAGCAAAGCATAAAATGAGAGAAGAATATTGACTAATGTACAGTTCATCTCAAGCGATTTTAGAGCTCATATCTTATCTTGTGCCAGACCAGACAAAAAGAACCCAAAGGAGGCAAAGAAATATCAGACTACTGTCACAAATGCCATTACAAGATGTTTCATCATTTTGATCTTATACACACACCACCCCACCCAAACACACACACACACACACACACACGCTCCTATGGTTGCTGCGATCGAAAGCAGCCAACAGTTAAGTGGTGATCGGATAACAGCGGTGCTTACTTCGTCTGAAGTGAGGGGGGTTGTCGTTGACGTCGCTAAGCTTCACTGTCACCGTTGTCGTCCCCGATAACCCACCCAGATGGCCCCCCATGTCTTTGGCCTGAAGGACAACCAGATATTCATCTTGAGTTTCTCTGTCCATGTCAGGTACGGCTGACCGCAAGACACCTGGAGGAAAGGGTGAATAGGACAGGAAACAGTAAATCACAACACTACGGCAACAAAGATCAAAGTGATGCCATGTTTCTTGAAGTTACCATCAAAATGATGCACGGGCATGCATTTTTAAACTCCAGTTTCATAAAGCCCATGATGCCTTACCATATTTGTATTAGCCAAGGATAATGTAAAATGCAAGATAAAATGTACTGATGGATGCTGGACATATGGTGGCACAGATACAACATATGGTATCTAAACAGGCCGCTGGGATTTCCTGTATACAGTAGTGATCATTAGCCAGCCAGGCACATTATGGTGAAAAGCTGCGAAGGGATGCACAGTGCATGTGTAGCCGTGCACAGACCTGTCTGAGGATCCACAGAGAAATAGTCCTGGCCCTGGGTGATGGCGTACACCAGCCTGGCACTATTTCCATATGTTGGGTCGTCGGCGTCTCTGGCTGTTACCTGGATTATGGACGTCCCTGTTGGAGAGAGGAGACCGTATGGATGACAGGCTCTCACAGGAAAGGGAGACGCCAGGAACTTAAATTAACAGTGGCAGCTAATTCTTGAGCCATCTTAATGTTGTCATAGTGTAAATACCTATGTTGGCCATCTCCGGCACCATGGCAACATAAGGTTCATTGGGGAAGATGGGCGGGTTGTCGTTTATGTCTTGCACTCTGATGATGAACTCAGAGGATGGCTCCAAGGCGCGGCCGGTCTGCCGATCTGTTGCTGTTGCAATAAGGCGGTACTGGTCCTTCTCCTCCCGGTCCAGGGACTTGGTGACATGTATGTTGCCTGTCTTACTGTCAATAACAAACACAGAGCCCACCCCTTCTCCCTCCAGTGTGTATTTAGTGCGACCATCACCTCTGTCCATATCCGTATGCAGCTGTGAGAAAAAAAAAAAAAAAAACACATGGAGGAAATGAAATTAACACAAACACCAATTTATCTGTTCTGCTGTCTGATCTCATGTTGTGAATCTTTTCGCACTGAGGCACCGTATGCTAATTCAAATACCACATCCCTCATTAACGCTAGTCTATTTGTCTGGCAAGTACTGCAAACATGACCGTGTGAAATAGATGATTTATGTTAAGACAAGATGTGCTCGGTGAGTCTGAAATGAATGGTACCAGGTGTGGAAGATACATATGGGACCAGGATGAGTACTGATGCATACAGCTAATTAAGCCATTGGACCAAGCATGCCACTGGGGGCTTGTTGAGGGCAAGAGCACATCAGTGTGGACAGTGGCCCTGGAAATGTCCTGTGTTCACAGATGCATACTACTGACAGCCAAAGTGTCCATCTGTATGTGTCTTTCTATCTCTTCTACCCATCTGTCTCTTTCTTCCCCTCTTTAATCCATCTGCCTGCCTTATCCTGTACCTTTAAACCTCCTTTTCAATTCCGGTTTCCTTTCTGTCTTTTTTATTAAGCTACCTCTGTTACTCAGAATGTCCATCTGCTCACATTCCTCTCTCCCTCGCTCTTTCCCTCGGATTCTCTATTTTGCTCTCCGGTGCAGAGTGCTTGTTCAGTATTTAATGGCAGTGAGGATATTAGTGTGAGCTGGATGGGTAAAAGGCCAGACACACAGAAATAGAAAGCTAAAGAGATTACTCAGCCTTCATCACATAGAGCTTTCTGACCAGGAACCTTCACATCTCTCTACCCTTAAGGCACATCTGCACATGTTCATAATCCACAAGGCTTACTCACACCCTCTGCTGTGGACCTTGGTTACTCACAGTGAAGCCAACGAAACCCTGGATGTTAAAAATTCAGCGGCAACATGTTTCACTTTTACAAAGCAATGTTTTGGCAGGGCTTATTTATCTATGAAAGGTTACATTTATTTGTAAGACACCGACATTGACTCTCTCTCTCTTTCTTTCTCTCTACACACACAAACACACACACACATATATATTTTTGTATGTAGTTAAATCAGTGCGTCAAAGCATCTGTCCATTTGTTCTACTTGAAAGTGTTTACACATTCCCGAGTAATATGTTCATGTCAGCTCCAGTTCACACAATACACACAGATATGTAAGCATAGGCCGGGAAAAAATAGTGTCTCACTGTGAACACGTGTGTGTGTGTGTGTGTGCTGGAGGATAAAGTTGGGGATTATAGACACTCATGATAGCATACCCTACAAATTGCTAGATGAGGGACTCAGAGTTTTTTTTTTTTTATTCATTCCTACACCCACACCCCTTCTTTCTCTCTTCCTTAATGTGAGCTTCGGTTTTGATCCCACACTTCATCACAAGAGACATCTTTGTCAGTGTCTGTGTCTATCTCACTCTCCTGCTTATACCCCCCCATCCTCTCTTTTTTCCAGCCATACTCTCCTCTCTGTCTAATTGCTGGCTCAGTCCTGCTGAGCATCAGTCAGCATGGTAAACCACTCTCACGGTGGGAAGGAAAATGATCTAATCCATAAAAACAAAGGAGGAAAAGCTCTCTCCTCCTGTTCATTCGTCACTTACTCTCCTGTGTAATCTAAATTTATCTCCTCCTTTCACATTTACAGTATATTCACCTTTCTGATCCTCTTATTACTGTTTTCTCTGACAGTGAAATTGCAGCTTCTTATATTATGGGTATATTGAGATTCGAGCTGTTGATAGATCGCCCCAAAGCTTGCAGTGGGTTTGACATCATCATCTTTGTTTTTTGGGCAAATAAAAGTAGCAGTGGTTGAGAAAAAAAAAAAAGCAAGAATGGGGCATCCAATCCCCTCACCGCGCAGAGTTGCTTTATTACAAGTAATCAACATCTTACAGAGGAGTGAGCAGTCTTCTGTGCCTACTGATTGCTCTACCATCCCTTTCTGACTGTATCAATAACAGCCAGAGAGCAAGATTAAACATTTATGAGGTGTATACAGCATTGGTAAGAATCCAATCTAGACTGTCAGTATAAAGTATGCTGCTAGCTACAGCTAGAGTGCCTGGCAGCGTTCCCTGTTAGCGTTACAGCTGATATAATCCACACTCTGAGCAAAGCTGCCAGCAGCTGCATTAGCTGCGGAGCGCCTGCCTGTGAAGTGCTACAAGTAACCTCCGGGGATCCAAATGGTTCAGGTGTGCCGTGGATTAAATCATCTCAGACACTTTTCTTGTTGCAACACCGACAGTGGTTGAACGCTGCTGGTGTGGCGACTGTAGAGACTCAACAACCTTGAGCCCTACGATGTGAACTGACAAGTGTGTGTGTCTGTGTGCGGTGGCAATGGGGGGTGATGGCGGTGGTGGTGGTAGTGGTGGCTGCTGTGCAAACACTGCAGCTGGACAGAGGTGATTCACATGTGTGCTCTGCTTCTGACCGGTTGTGACAACAGCTTACCCGTCCAATGAGCACAGGCTCAGGTCCTCTGTACTCTTCAATCACGAAGAACTGGTTCCAGAGCCAGCTCCGCCGGCGGCGAGAGCGAGGCTCCGCTTGCAGCAGATGCAGCCCTGACCGATTGTCTTCAGACACCACAACCCATTTAGAGCGGCCCTGTGTCCTCTGAAGCAGAACGTCAACACCTGTCTCCAAACGGAGCTCAGGCTGGACAGCATGCTCCTCCGCTGAACTGGGGTCTAGACTGTAACCATTATTTACAACTTCATCCTCACTGTTAGTCAAATTGCTCCTTTTTCCAGGAGTCACTGTGGGTTGAAGGGTACGGTCGAGCATCAGGGATTTGGCAGTGGATTCTGAACGTAGATTTACAACTGTTTGCCTTGCTAAGCTGCTCTCTGCAAAGTCAAAATCATTAGGCTCTGTCTCATTCAATTTAAAAGCCACACCTGGCTGCG
Organism: Myripristis murdjan; assembly: GCF_902150065.1. Classification (NCBI taxonomy): domain Eukaryota; kingdom Metazoa; phylum Chordata; class Actinopteri; order Holocentriformes; family Holocentridae; genus Myripristis; species Myripristis murdjan. The sequence continues at coordinate 17,926,611 of NC_043983.1, read as the reverse complement.
TTCTCATTTCGTCCTTGTTATTTTGAACAGGGTCCTCCAATTCTTTGATTCTCTGAAAAGAAAATGTATCAGTTGACTTTGGGTGTGGTAGGATTTTTAGATTTTTCTGAGATTTTACCTGGAATTCATGATCTTCCTCTGAAAGGCTAACAGCGACTGAGGTGCCATCTCTCAGCCTTTCCCCTATACAGACCAGGAGAAACAGAAGCAGAGTCTGCGTTGCCATGGCTGAGGTTCACTGGTCAATTTGTGTCAATGAGTGCTTGAGAGAAAATGGCTGATCAGAGGCAGATTTTCACAATGCTCCATCCTGTCTTTTTATTCTAAGTGTCTTCTTCCCTCTCCTCCATCATGTTTTCCTTTGGTCTCCCCAGGGCCAGCCTTCATTTTGTTTTCTTCTCGCAGATTTTCCCATGCAGTACACATGCTGCCGGAATCCCACGGCCAGAACAGGATTACCTGAGAGAAGAGATAATTAGTGTAATCTCTGCTGTCTTAATTAAAATGAAAGCAAACTGCTTCGAGGTACAGAAGTGAAGACATGCAGAGAAGTTGACACGTTTCTCATCAACTTATAAAGAAGCGGAGTGGTGTGATGTTTTTATGAGGCAGATTTGTGGAGAAAATTTGACTTTTTTTTTGTTTGTTTTTACAGATATTTACACGGCTACTGTTTGCTTAGCTGAGCTTCCTGTGACTTTGTGCCAAAAAAACAGTTGTGAGTTTTATGCAATGAACATGATGATAAACTAACGAGAAGAGTGAGTTCAAACAGGAAACTCTCCAGGTACCGTCAGCTGATTGGTTCTTGACAGGAACACTTTTCATAGTTAACCAATCATCACCTCATTCCCTAAATTCAAAGCCTTTTAAATGTCATGTCAGCTTACCTTGACAGGTTGTTTGCCTAGCTGCCCTGTCGCTGCTTCTCAGGCGTTATAGCATCGCTTTAACCCTCCTCCTCCCCAGCTCCACCTGCATCGCTTTTTATGGTCTAGGGGGGATTGCTTTTATCCCTACAAAATATGTATATGCCGCAGTGATTTATAAAACCAAATGTGTGCAGCAGCAAACCTAAAAGAAGACCTAGTCTGCCAAAGTCAAACCTATTGTTGTGCCTCATCATTCAATAAATGCATTTCCTATACGCATGTTGTTCAGACTGAAAAAGGGTAATTCATTATTTAACAGGTGTCACTGCTGTTGTTGTTGAATGTGAATCCTGCTTGTGTTAATTTCAGCTTCGGTGCCGTGGCCATGCAGCTGTTTTCACACTGTGAAGTGTGGTCTTAAAATTTTTCAATTAGTTTTGAGCCTAAGGGCCCGGTAATGAGGAAGAGTGCAGGTACTTCACTGTTTCTTGTCACACACAATTGCCTGGCTATCAGGTGATTGATGTCATCCCTAAAGATGGTCTTCCCGTGACTCAACGCCCAGTGGTGAAAGAAGTCCCCCTTAAGAGATTAATTAGACTCATAAATAATGGAATCAATTTATGTCCTCATTTCCAAAAAGTTTAACGATCTGAGTTTCGTTAGTATTAGAGTCAGATCCCAGCCATCGATCTTTGAGACATGATGCACTGAAATCTGTCAATGGCTTAACAAGACTGATAATGTGTAATCACAATTTGTCCATCCACCCCTCGTCTGCATCCATCACTCTGCCTTACTATTTCCTGATGTGAATCTAAATCTTCGGTTCTCGCTGAAACTTTTCATCTTTATGAATGCCCCCGTCCCCATCCCCCCACCCCGCCACACACACTCTAAGACAGTTCTCAATCTAAGGGCTGACGATTGTGACCCCCCTCCCTGTTCAATTATTATGTATTTATTTACTTTCTTTCCCTCTTTTTTAATTATTTTAGTTTTTTCATGTGGAATAATTAATCATTTCCAACCTCTCTGCTTCCACTGATAATCAAAAGGAAACAACATGAAAGGGGAAAATCGTTCTTTGGTTGAAGTGCTCAACACTCTGCATGTGCAGCCTGTGACGTGGGTCGCGAGTGGGTGCCGCTTCATTTTACGGGGTCACGAGCCGGAAAGGTGGAGAACCACTGCTCTGAAACACCTAATGAGCCTCGTGCTTAAATGATGAATACATGCTGATGTGGCCTTCAAACAAGAATTCAACAAAGTTCTGTCTAGATCAGGCTGACAGTAAAAAAAAAAAAAAAAAAGTTTAATGATGCATTTCTGAAAATAATCAAATGTTCATAGAAGAGCTGTCATGATTTGCACTTGATCATTGTGATGCCTATAGAATATAAACGACACAGTGCATATCTATAAACCCATAACTTTGCATTTTGAAATCCTCTGCTCCTATTTCTGTTCTCTGGCTAAATGGAGGTACTGTGAAAAAGTGTATCATTGCTCTAAAATACATTAATTTAAATGCAAATGTGCGCAGAGTGGGTCTACTGTAAGACACTATTAACCTTTTTAATTAGTTAGCGTAACCTTAAATGGCACTATGTAATATGGACTAGAACATGTTTGAAAGTGTATATCCAAATCGAAATGTTTATTTTAAAAAAAGGACACATGAGAATAATCACCCTCACTCTTTTTCTCCACTTAAAATGACCTACTTTCTAAAAAAGCAGGCTTGAGAACAGAGGAAGAATTTCAGCTTTTGATCACAGGAAATATTGTGGAATTAATTCTATTCTCTTTACATCATTCCTTCTCAAAAGAGAAATTACCCTTGAAAGGGATTTTTTTTTTCTTTTAATTTTGCACAGACGTAAAACGATGTCCTAAATATTAATGCCTAATATTAAATGTAAATCAAGGTGTCTGTTTCCCATCATCTTCTAACTGTTAAGGAAACCCAAGTGGTCTTTTTTCCCCAAACACCATTGTCTTTCTCTGCTATTGTGTTTTAGCATCCCCACTGGAAACTGAATTCATGGGACACACTTCTCCCTGCAAGCTTTGGCAGCAATACATGTCATTCACTGTTGTTTGAAGCCTTTGGAGATATGAGTGTGCATAAGATATGTGTGAAATGTAAGGGGAGGCATCGAGGATGAAAGAGTGAGGGCGATTTGCTGTTGCTGGCTCAGAAAGGAATGATGAGTGGTGACATAGCTCTAAATTGCAAATCGCTGTTTCAGTCTCACTTCACTCTGTGTCGAGTCGCTTCACTGCAACAAGGCTATTTCATTTTTATTAAAAATAGCCTGTGCATGTCAGGCTTTTACATAGGGAAAATGCAAGAGAGACAGAGAGGGCGCAGAGGGAGAGAGGGGGTAGAAGTACACTGGATGGGGACAGCCTCCCTGACCAAGACATGGAGAGACCGCTCCATTCATGCATGTCACTGACATTCTCCCTTACTGCCATTTGTCTTAATGTTTAAAGACTGCTCATCGCTCATACATTGTCTCTCTCCCTCTCTCTCTCTCTCTACCCCTCTCTCACTCTCTTTCTCCAGCTCAGTGTGGATGTGGAAATCTCTTAAGTCTTTCCAAATCAAACTGGCGAGGAGAGGTTGACTGTGCTCAGCATGTCAGTCACCTCCTCATTGTCAACATGACAGACAGTTTAATCCCAAGTGATATCGCAGTGAAAGCACTGTGCTGAACAAGTGTTGCGCCGTGTTCTTATTTGTCAAATGAATATGCTTGTGATAGGCCCACTGCAACATCTACATTTACAAGGTACTGTGAGACAGCCAGTGAGAGTGTGTGTGTTTGTGTGTGTGTGTGAGAGAGAGCGTGTGCAAAAATGAGATTATATGTGAGCAAATAATTACACTTCTGAGAGTTGAGAGTGGAGGTAGGTGATAAAAAATATCTTCTCTCACATTTGGTTACATAGTATATACACAGGATGGCATTATAACACTACTCAAAGCAGGCTCATCCTGCTTCTCTATTTTAGTCATACATGCACGCGTGTGTACACACACACACACACACACACACACACACACACACACACACACACACACACACACACACACACACAATCACATCAGGACTGTTCATTAGCATATAGTAGAGATACACCCAACAGCCTGGAGCATGACCTTGTCTTGTTAGAGAGAACTAGAAAAATGACCTCCTTGATGCATGTTAATGTGATTTGCACACTTGGTCTAACTGTTATAATGAATGCAAAGCTCCAAATATCACTGTAGGCTGCTCACCGAGCTCCAGCGAGCCCAGCGTTTTGGGAAGCGTGCGTCCCCTTGTTAAAGTGCACGCGGCAGGTGAGTACGCACGCAACGGCATAGGATACAGTACACGCGCGTGCACGTAGAAACATACAGATATAGGCACAAAGAGATACGCACGGGCGTGCGCACGCCGCAAGTACACACTCATGCACATGCACACACGCGCACGCACAAACACAGGTACTGTATGAAGCCAGAAAACGAAGAGGGATGCTAAGCACTATCCGTACCATCTGTCAAAGCCTGGCGCCTAGTTCATTCACCCAGAATATTGTCTGTTTTTGCAAACCTTGCTGTCTGTTTCATCTAAATAGCACACGGTAACATCTGCTCGTGGTACAAAAAGGAAGAAACCCCAAAGGACTGTTTCCATAATCTCTTATTTTGAGAGCGCACTCAGCTCCAAAATTCACACTCAAACACTTTATAGCCCCCCCTCGTTGATTAATGACCGGCAGCATCCAGAATAAATAAGTCAACGACACAGCCCGTAAAGTAAAGCCGACGACTGGAAACTTGAGAGATCTATTAAGCCATCACCGCAGGACGCTACGAGGGAATTCCTCAAAATAAAGAAAAAAAATCGATTAGTGATGTATCGATCTTACCGTCCAAGACAAATCTGTGCGGGCTGTTCCTCCGACTGGCCGCTGGTTTAAGTGAAATGAAATGATCCAACGTGGGAAAGGAGAATACCAAGGTTCCTTTTGAGTCCTATGTGCAGTCAGTCCACTACCCAGTCTCTCTCTCTCTCTCTCTCTCTCTCTCTCTCTCTCTCTCTCTCTCTCTCTCTCTCTCTCTCTCTCTCTCTCTCTCTCTCTCCCTTGCCCCAGTATTTTTTTTTTTTTTTTTTTACTTTTATAGTACTACATATGAAAAAGCACTATAGCGGGCTATATTTGAGAGAGATACAACAGCCTGCAAATATCACAGCAAAACTTAAAACCATGCACCCTATAAGAGCATTATGGTCACACCATAAACAACAATAATACTACAGGCTTCTTAAGACTGAGTCATTGTTATGTTAGTACACATGGGAATGTGACACAAATGTCTTCATCAGGGATGGACATGAGAGAGGATTTGACCTTTTGTGGGGAAAAAAAAAAAAAAAATCTTTGATTGAGTCACTCACACAAAAAAAGCCTGCACAGAGCTCTGCAAATGGGGACGGAGGGGAGCTGCAAGCAAGCATGTGACCCGGGGTGTTCTCCTCATATTGCGGTACCCAGCTGGGAATCTGGATGCGGGTGAGGAGGATGTAGATGTGAGGCCTTGCATTCTCCCCCAACGTTTTTAAGACAACCATGGCTGGCTATTCCAAGACATTCAAGACTTCGGATGTTCAAGTGGAGGTGCTCGGTGCAATATGATCTTCGTCGTTAGAGCATGGTCACATCTTGAACTGTGGACCACACATAGATACTGTCTGCGTGCACACTAACACACACATGCACACACTTACCTTTAGAAATTCCGTCATAAGTTGTAAAAACATGCTCAGTATCGGCTTGTGGACTGACAATCCACACCTTTAACCCCCAGCTGCAAACTTTTGCTCTGCACCTTTCTGCAGAGGGCTAAGCTATGAGCTGTGAACTCCCCTCCCATTCTGCGAAAAGCTTTGCCCTTGAAATCCTTCACCATTATTCTCTGGCTGTCTCCACTGTTAAAGTTGAAAAAGAAACTCTCCACTGAGGGTGAACACCTCTATCTCTTTCTCTCTAATATCCTTTCTAGAGCTATGGTCACTCGTAATTCTTGGTATGTTTAATTTATTACAAGACCACTCCGACAGAATGAGCAGGCAAGATCAGCAAAAGATCATTTGTTGAAATTTTTATTGAAGAAACTTTTGAAGAATTCAGCTTGTAGAATTCAGTATTCAACCCATAACCACTTTTCCCACAACCAAAAATATGTACCTTAATCCAACACACAGCACATGATACTGTCATTTAAAATGTATGAACTTTATTCCCTTTGTGCTATCCCCTCTATCAATTATTGTGTGCCTTGCTCCTTACTTCTACACCCTTCTAAGCTTTATCTGAATCAAATACATAGTGGGTTTAAAATCATCCACCCAGCTTGAAATTATTTCAGTTCATTTCAATATCTAAATCAAAATGTCAGCTAGTAATTCATAAATGCTGTAATACATTTATTATGATAAGTGGAAACATAACATCAGCTGTTTATTGGAGGGACCAATATGCATGCCCAAATCATTTCAGAAATAGCCTGAAGGATGCAACTGCTGGTCCTGTTCATTAATTTTGTCTCTGCTGCCAAGATGCCATCGTGTCTCTCCAAAATACCCCCAAATAATATTTGCTCACTTTCCTCAAACCATTTTTATTTCTTTCATTTATTTACCGAGATGTCATGCAATGTCTCTCCCTCCTCACGTTTTTGCCTTTGCCTCTCCTTCTCTCTGTAATACTCCTCTTTCAAGTCTTCTCGGTTTCTGCGAGTCCAACCTTTTGAGGTGATGTGATACAGGTCTACACAGTTGCCTGAGTATGCATCCCTGTACGTGGCCCTGAATACAGCCTCTCTGGCAATGGAAACAGCCTCTTGCACTGTCAGTCCCCATTGCACCCCTTGGTCCAGCACAGAGTAGGCATAGGGTGATCCTGAGCCCACAGAGAAGAGAGTTCCCTTCAGGCGGGTGCCATCACTGCACACATAGTACAGACTGGGTCCAGATCTTTCTCTACCGAAGCACTGTTGGCCACCAACAGCTGTGGAGAGGCACTGAGTCTTTGCCTTTTCCAGATTAAGACTTGCAGAGTTTTCCACGTCAGTCATTTGATTATCTGTTGTCTTTGTGTGGGAGTCCACATCCATCTCTTTGCCCCCATGACCATCCATCTCTCCTCCATCCCAGCCACACAACGTGGCAGCCACACACAATTCTGTGCCCTTAAATGGCTGAAGCATGTGTGAAAGCAATTTGGCAGCTCCACCTGTGGACAGCCGTCTGCCATGGCGCAGTTGGTAAAGCCGCAGTTCCCGAGCCAAAATTCGCTTCCAGAGGGCACAGTCAGCTGAAGTACCTGAGGTGGTACCCACCAAGTGACTGTGAATGGGCAGGATCTTCTGTGCGGCTGGGCATGCAACAAGCCCAGAGCAACTGGAACGGGTGTCTGCTGCAGCCAACACCCCACCCTGGAATATAAAGGCCAGGGTTGTGGTGCCATGAGACATGGGGAAAGGTAGAGGCACAGAGTGAGAGGAAGAAAGAGGGAGGCCTATGGGCAAGGAGAAGGTTGGCTCCATTGAGTCCTGGGATGGCATGGCACTGGAGCTCTGAACAACTCTGATTTGGCCAAACTCTATTGGGCTTTCATCTAGGTACTCTGCAGCTGGTATATAAAAATGAAAGAGGCTCAGGCTTTTGTTCAAGGGCAAACCGCTCATATAGTTGCGTCCATTGTTCTTTCCAAAAGTCACTGAAGACTGCTCTGTGGCAATACTGTCAAGAAAGATGTCCTTGAAATTGCATAAATCCTGCAAAGCCATTGAATATAACGCAGACTGATAACAAATAACCAAAAAAACTAGTAAAATGTCCTATCATTTGATTTGCTTCTTTGATCCATCAGGTCCCTCTTTATCCCGTGTAACCATTCAAGGTAATTCTCTGACAAATACAGGGTTCACATGCCATGCAGGTGTAGAGTACATCTTCTTTAACAGTAGCTGCCCTTTATATAGACAATGAAGTTGGTGTGGCAGCCTCTAATGCCTCATTACCTTGACTTGGACGCATAAACCTCAATCGCCCACGGGTAATTAAGTTTGGCTGCGAGATCAGGTTCTTGCACCAACATGATTTCATCAAAGTTATATGTGTGGCCTGGAGTCCAAAGAGGATAACTACAAAATGATGACAAAGCCTAAACTTGAGGCACTGAATGAGAATATCATATGAATTCAGTTTTGATGAATTACAATTATGGACAGTTTCTGACAGAACAGAAAAGAACAGAATTAGAATAGAACAGAATGAAGAATAAAATTGACAAACACCATTTGTGTTAGACTAGGTGCAAGTCAATCTGTGACACAACAAAACAAATCCAGCCAAGCCCAAGTTAGGCTTTTAAAGGCATTTCATGGAAATAGCTGGACTTGCAGCACCAGAATTTCAGGTTGTTCCACATCACATTGGGTGTGTGCTGAAACGAATCTTACCTGGAAAGCCCTTCACAGTGGCAATTTTATCTCATGCTGTACTCGCGTTGCACATACAATGGATCATGGAATATTTATGTACATTTTTCATTTTTTTAAATCATTATTTGATCTAATTCATTAATTGATCTTAAACCAAATGCAAACTATACTCAACAGATAAACAACCTGTTGAAAAATGAGTGTGCTGCTTGCTAACATTTTTGGATATACGTTTACAGCTGCTGTAATATTAATGGTAAGGAATTTTATTACATTTTACTATAATGAATATGATTTCAAATTTGTTTATTGTGAAAAACTGATCTTTTCAAATAACTTTTTAAAATATGTATTTCAACAAACAAGCATGTATAATTTAAACAAACATCCTCTCGCGATTATCTCCACTAAATATGTCTGCTGTCGAGTGTGTTTGAATTACAGTGCTACCATTGTTTAACAGGACACTCATGTCATTCATTCATTACATTCACTAGATTTTAATTTCATTCCATGCAGGGACAATGTGTGTTGCAAGCCTCATCAACCTCCTCATCCCTGAGTGGGAAAAGCCCACATGGCAATTTTATCTGGTTTGACTCTGCCAGTGACAAAGTGATAGATGGCTCAGCGATCAGTGTGAAGTATCAATGTTCCAGGCCATGTCAGCTTGCAGTGGAAGCGATGATATCCATACCACAAGGAACAGAGGTGGTGGTTTTTAGGAGGAAATGGATCAGCAGCAAACCCCCCAGAGTCCCCTGCACCCGCCTGGTGCTGCTCAGGCTCCCTCGAGCCGTTAAATATCAACGTGACTTTTTCAACAGGCACATTATTGAGGCCCAGAATGTGACAATTCATGCTTGGCTAGAGCGTCTTAAAGATGGCTATGAACGCAGAACCTACCGTGGCTCTTTGGTGAGGATCCATAAAGTGCTACGGATTGTGCCACTGTCTGCAAGTCTGACTAAACCTCCCACTCAGTGCCCTTCGTGGCCTGCTGAACTGATGTGGCAGTTGACCAGGAATAAAATCTATCAGTGTCCACATGAGTCAGGTCAGACCTCAATCACCCTGTCATGTTTTCATATTGCACACTGCCCAAGTTCCATCACTATTGCAGGTCACACGCTGAGAACGAGAAGCTTTTAATGGAAGAATAAAACATTGCTTTTTCCAGGAGAGGACACTGTCAAAGACAAATTTTTTCGCTGACTAATTTTTTTTTTTTTCCCACAGAAACAATTGATATGCTAAAGTTCCCTCTGGCAAGCACCGGGGAACACTTTGGAGTGGTCCGAAAGTTCCAGCCTTTCATCAACAAAAACCTGGAGAGAGTCCGTCTCCATGCTGTGACACGTCCCAGGTTGGACTTGCACTTCAGTTATCAGCCAGTCTCACTTAGTTTATTTTAGCTGGTGCGGTACCACTTTACATTAAGACTGCCCTGGTTTATGAATAGTTTATAATTGGGATAGATTGTAAACACTTTATAAATGATTAATAAGCAATTATAAACAAGGATGGCAGACAGATAAAGGGAAAAGATAAAGTAAGCTAAGCAAGATCTGAGATTTAACAGAATAGACGCGGTACAGCAGTAACTTGACCTCGCCAAATAGTGAGCCTGCATAGATGTATGAAAACTGTGTTATAACTTGTTTACAATTGTTGATTAATGACTGATAAAGTCAACTGATAATCTTATTATAAACCCTTCATAAACCCTTTATAAGGGTGGTCTTATTGTAAAGTGGTGCCCAAAATCTTGGCAACAGTTAAAACAGCTCTGATGCGATATCCCTGTGTATTGCGACAGATAAAGCCAGTGTTTTTAAAGCACTATGGCCAGATCGGGCTCAAGGCAGAGGGGTTTGTGTTGATCTCAGCAGTTTGATGTTACAGTCTCAGTGGGCCACAGGTTCATGACTGTTTCCCTCTCAGTGCTTGCAGCTGTTACAGCACACCCCACTTTCATTTTTACTTTGTTGTCATTATAAACGACTTCATGGGCTTCATGAAGCCTCTTCATCAGAGCGTAAGCTGTTTATTTATGGTTGATGAAAGACACCGAGGCCAGTCATTTCCAGCAGAGAGTATAGTGATTCCGATTTAATCTTATGCTTCAGTGGCCAAAGAAATATGTTTTACTCAAATCATGTTTGGTTGCCTGGTTTTCAGCATCACCTTATCTGTGTGGATCTACCTGCTCAAGTGGTGTCACAGGGACCTCTGTGGGATCATCCATCATGTTGACAGTCAAAATTTATATGACACCCTCCTGATGCAGCTTACAGACACAGGTGGGTCCTAGCAGCTTGTGGATACACCTGATACCAGCGTAGGGGATTAGACTGAGGTGTCATGTGATTATTGTGAGTGATGATGTGTATTTTGTGAGATTGAGGAGCAGACTGCATTACGTATTAATAAAGAGCAGTGCGTCTCCTGTGGTGAAATATAAGACTGTCATATCTCTTGTATAGGGGATGTCATTATTCAGGCACGTTTGACAACTGGAAGAGATGAAGCTTTCCGATCCCATGTGGCGCTGCCCCTCTGGAAATGGATTAGATTAGACTGTTACATACAGGACTCCAAGGTATGGAACTGCAGTAGGTGCCTCCGGGAGGCGGGATAAGGAATGGCAATTCAAATCCAGCTCATGACAAAACCTTCTAGTCAGGATTTTTCATCGTGGTTTAGCTTGGAATCCTGGCGTTCCAGCGTTTGATTTCCTTTAGGAACAGCTGTAAGATCCTGTAAGATGGTTCATTTCCAGCTGGGAAACTCCAGGCGATTGCAGAGTGTACTGCAATTTGGAGTCGTTCACAGCTGAGTAGGTTTATCAGTGTGTCATGAGCTAATACTTTATTTTGCCTGACTTGTAGGTGATGCTGGATACAACATGGGATAATGAAACTCGCAGACACACATATGAGTAAGAAGTTTTATTGTTTATTTTTAAAGATGCTCTATATGTCCATATTTCTTGTGTCTCAATTATTGAAATGAAAGTGAAATTGAAGTGAAATGAACTGTGAGCACAAATTATAACATCAGTGAAAACACGCAATCGCCATTTCAAAACACAGCCTGACTTATTGCCATCACTTACTCCAGTCTGTGCATTTTCAGACTTGACTCCATGCAAAATACTTCCTTTTTTAGAGGTGCTGCAAGCTACACATTTATAGCAATGACTACACAAAGTAAGGAGACATGGTGTAGAAGAGGGTGGCTTTGATATTGCTGCATGCAGCTGTCATAATGATAGTTTTTCAGTTCTGAGTGGTATTGACTGTCCCATAGATTTCAAAGCAGCATCCACTATGAGGACACCAGTGGATATTTTGCAATTGGAGGAAGCAGATACTTGCCTGGCATCCATGGCTATTTTGGGAATGTCAAATACTATCGTTTTGGAACTGAGAAGGTACGGTGATCGAATGTTACTTATTTATTGATTTTCTATTCACCAGTCAAATATCAGTAACTGAATGAAGCACAGTGATCCCAACATAATGCCAAACAATATATCATTTAGATCTGTTTAAACAGTAGAGTCATGCTTTCAAAATTGACTACACAAACGCATAAAGAATAATTTATTCACAGCATTAAAAGATTGTGGAATGATGTTACTGGATTTCTGCCAACCTGACTGTCTAAAAGTACTTATCAGAGAAAGTTTGACTGTTTGTACAATTACAATTGCAATTACAATTTCAGTCTGTGTTTGCCCTGTTTGAGTTATGTCAACTTTATTGTGCTCTTGTATCATTGGTGAAGGCTTCTGTGATTAAGAAATTGTCCTTCTGGGATTAATAAACCACTGCTACTCGTATTGCTACCACTACCACTCTATTAGCTGTGTAAATACCTTTCCTGTTAATCTCAGTGCATTGAAATATGATGCTATTACAACCATGTTACAGGTGAAAAATCCACTTTCCCCAAAGACGACTTTAGAGGATCTGGATAAGACTCATCTTGAGTGTCAAGAAATAAAACGCTTTACAGCAGCTTTTCTGCAGGGAGTGACTGGAAGTCGCATAACCTTAAACAAAGGTAAAATATTATTTTAATGAGTCTGTTTAACGGGTGTTGGAGTCCTTCCCTTGGGATCACTGAATTAAATATCAGCCTTGAAATATTAAAAAACATCACACAACACAACATACGCCATTTGGGAGACTTTTTTGTAGGGTGGCTCCCAAGGGAACTGAACCCTTTTTCCCTGGAGATGTTAGTGTCATACTCTACAAAAACAGCTATACAAGGCCATATTTGGGACTTACAAAGCATGTGTGTGAAATAAAAAAAACTCTTTTCTTTCAGGTTTCTGCAATCCTCACTTCAAACCCTTCAGGGGCCAATTCAAAGAGAATATCTGCAGACAGACATGGACCTGGGAGACACAACTTAAGTACAGTGCACTTTTCCACTTTTTGCAAACAAAAGAAGAGGACCTAAGAGCAGGTGTCATACATTTTTTCCATTGTCCACATACATACATATAGCCCACGTAATGCATTTTAAAACCCACGCACTTCTTTCTTGGTTATTTACATCAGTCTCTTGATATCTGTAGGATCATCGAGTATGAACAACCTTCGCCACATCAGGAGGAGTTTGTTTGAGCAGGCAGTCGGTCAAATGTTCAATATGGATCTGAGAGAGATCCGCCTCACATCCTCAAAAATGGCTCTGCTGCAGGCGTCCTCATGCCTTGGAAATCACCAAGCATCTCTCTTGCTAGCCACAATCCACCTGGCTGGCCTGGGGCGCTCAGTGGACCAACAAAAGGTAGAATCAACACACCTTGCCTCTCCTTGTTTCTGTCCTTACTACTTTATTGCAGTATTGGCATTTCTGCATCGATGACTTCTGTTATTGACCTTTTTTTTTTTCCAGGGTCATGTTTACAGTTTGATCGGTGCATTGGGTGATAATCGTTTGGCCCTCATGCATATAGGGTACAAGCACACACAAGGAATCGATCAGTTTCCGAAAGACTTTGACATGGCTTGTAGCTACTATTCCAACGTGGGCGTGCAGAGCATTATCGATCGTGGGAATATGCAGGAAAAACAGGTAAATTCACAATAAATGCTGAATGTAAAATGGTCTGAAATTGTTGGTGAAATACTATTTCTACTACTACTACTACTACTACTACTACTACTACTAATAATAATAATAATAATAATGCCAATTATTATTGTTGTTGTTGTAGATGTTGTTTATATTGTTATAATCATTAGTGTGCTAAATTAATATTTCCCCCGTCCCCCATGAAGCAGTACCAGCCTGAACACATCTATCTGAGCAACAAGGAGGATTTAAACAACATGATCCATGAGACAAGTGACGCCTTTTACTTTCTGAAATATAAAGCAGAGAGTGGAGATACAGAATCTCAAGTATGTGTGAAATACAAAAGAATTTGCTTTTTATGTGCATTCAATGTAACTTTACCTCACAAACACCTGAGATAAGGCCAATGCGAGCTAAAACACTTCCCACTATCTCCAGAAAAACCTTGGGAGGATTCTTTTCTGGGGACAAAATGGAGCCACAAAAGACATGGCAAGTGGAGTCAAGTGGTTAAGAAGGAGTGCCATACAGATGAAGGATCCCTCGGCCATGTATGACTACTCTGTTCTGTTGATGAAGGTACTGCAAGATTGCAGCTCATTTACCAAGAACCGAATACTGGAAATGTTTTTCTTTTTAGTGTATGTGTGTTTTTTGACAGTTATTGATTGACTGATTGATGTTAATTTCCTCCAGGGCCATGGAGTAACAAAAAACACCAGCCTTGGTCTTCAGTTGCTTAAGAAAGCTGCAGCAATGGTACAGCTCCACAGTCTGGTGATCAATGTCTTTGTTTAGAGTATGTGACTTTTCTATGCATTCAAGTGTCCATCTCTGTGTTTTAGGGGTCAGTTCATGCCTTGAATGGCTTAGGATGGTATCACAGCGCTATACTGAAAGACCACAAAACTGCAGTGAAATATTTTGAGCGAGCTGCACTCAATGGGAGTGATGATGGCATGTATAACCTGGGGATTTACCACCTCAGTGGGGACAACCCCGACAGCCCGCGGAGAAATGAGGTTTGAGTCCCAAAATTAACAGCAAGTTGTGTTATCATTCACATTGCATGATCAAGCACCTAGTTCTTGTTTGCTATGTGATCCACAGACGGCTGCATTCCAGCAGTTTCTAAATGCATCCAGCTTTGGTCATGTAGCTGCATCAGTGGAGGCGGCTTGGTACCTGTCGACAGGAAGCCTGGAAGGGGTGTCTCAGGATGTGGAAAGAGCTGTGATGTAAGAGGCTTTCATTAGCTTAGTGAAGAAAGCTTTGTTATGGGCTGTTGCACCATAGCCTGCAGCACAGTGGAATCTAATTTCAATGACAGTGGCTAATTCAAGGTCAGAACCTGGTATTTGCATATCTAAAAATAAGTGCCACTGTCATTGGCATTATTGTCTCGCATAGAGAGACCGTGCCTAGCATTGTTTCTTTTGTGTCCTATGAATTTAAATCTGAAGCTACTGTAGTGGCTGTTTTTAGAATAACCTCAGGTAATAACAAAGTGTTTTAGGTCATGTTACAGTATTGTACCACTCTTTTGGTAAATCCGTGACTCTCCATTCAGCTTTGCCCAGGATAATTAAACTCCATAATATGTTATCAACAATCTACTCTTTTGTATTGTAGGTTGCTAAAAAATACCTGTGAACAGAACGGACACCTTGGATACATGACCAGAGTGGCTCTCCAAGCCTACCTCCAGGGTTCTTGGTAAGTACAGCAATTTTAACTATTTTTCATTGATGCTCATTTCATCACTGCCACCCTAGTCACTGTCAAGTGTCTCTTGCTTCTTTACATATTTATGTTGTATTGTTGGAACATTTTCAAACACTCTTTTCACAGGAGTGACGCTCTTATGAAGTATGTTTTGGCAGCTGAAACTGGTTTGGGTTTTGCCCAGATCAATGTTGCTCACCTGTGTGAGGTATGTTTTCTTTGAATTTATTTCATTTTATTTCATCATCTCTGTCCCCGAGACAGTCGGTATTAGCAAAACACTGACAGTTCCTTTAAATCTGATCTTAAGCACATGCTACAATCATAGTTCAGTTCAGCTCAGTTCACTTTGGTTCAGTTCCATCTTTATTATAATACCAAAATACAATTTGTATTGCATCAAAATCCATCAAAAGCAACTATTCACATAAAAAAACTCTCAGAACAAACGCATAACAATCATTAAAAATAAATAAAAACATCACTCAAACAGTGTAGCAGTCAAAAGTGAATACATTTTCCTCAACAATTGTCATTAAGTAGTTTGATAGCAATGGGGATAAATGTGTTTGTTTTATTTGCTTCTCATTCTTTGTAGCTTCAGATAAATAGCTCAGATCAGTATTCACTGAATGTAGCTTATCAACATGTTTGCACATAAATCAAGTCACATGGGAAACAACAAAACCCATGCCAGAGAGAAATTATAACGATTGATAATGTAACTTTCATCCTTGCTGAACCCCTCTGTTGCGTTTCATTCAATATTCATTTCTTTCCAATTGCAGGAGCTGAACCTTGGTAATGATTGTCACTGGAGATATTATAACTATTCCACATTTAACTATGATCCCCATCCGTCTGGTGAGTTCCTATCCTGCCATGTTCACCTAAACTCTGTGTTTTTCAATCTGGTTATTAAGCAGCAAGTATATATCCTGTTTTATAGGTCTACTGAAAATGGGAGACTACTTCTACAATTCCTGCAGCAACCAGGAAGACTCATTATCCTTGGTTGGCCGGGCCATATCGATGTACAGCAGAGCAGCTCTCGCAGGCAGTCCTCAGGTGACAGATTGACTCAGGCTGTAATCTCACAACTCACCCTATAATAAACTTAATTAACCTTCCACTGGCTTAAGCCTGCTCTAATAAAAACAACTAACAGAAGTATGCCTATGTTATTATTTAGAAACCTTCTCAACAACCCATCAACTCCCTGTTAAGGTCTCCTGATTTTATTATCCAACTGATTCACAGGGAATGTACAACTTAGTTGTTTTGGCACAACAAGGGCATGTTCCTCCATTAAGCATCCAAGGCTTGTTAAATGTGTCTCATCAAGATGAGCTGGACATTTTGGTGGAGAAGATGTTACAAAGGTGCGTCTTTGATCAAAAAACTGCCACAGCAATGAATAATGTATCACATTCGGATCATTACTCAGATTAATGATGTTGGATAGCCATGGTACTTGTAGTAATGGTGGTGGCAATACAGTATGCTGTGCCTCTGGTTGTGCAGGATGAACAATACAGAGGCTTGATCTCACAATGTGTGACATAGTTTTCATTGTGTCGTTCGTAAAGATGTGTAGAGATTGAAGATGAGGAAGCTGTAACGCCATGCTCTTTAGCTCTGCTCAGAGTCCAGATGGGAAAAGCCTTGAGGAAAATGACTCACAACAGTGCACAGCTCTTGTTGGTAGGCATAACGTAATCATCTCATTTGTAGTAATACAGAATTCAACATACCACAGGGTGCACCACTATGTTATATTCCCTTGATAAAAGGATGTATTCTGTATCATCTTCTGCTGAGTTAGTATATGTAAAATGCAAATAACACCGGCATAAATAAGAAATTTAAAACATGACATGTGGCTATAGAATGAAAAAATGTGATAATTTATTTAAATCTCTCCTTTCCTGTTTCTCCATAGGTATATGCATCTTTTATTGGTTTCTTCATCATAATCATTATTGTGCCAATGCAAATCTGCCTTGGTAAGTCTGCAATTATGATCCTCTCCCATCCATCATTTGCATTTATTTGCCACAAGGTGGCAGAATTTCCCCACTTACTGATTTACTGACACCTACCTCCATACTACATCAAAAGATAATGTATGTAACTATGTTACTGTGACTCTTTGATATCATGCTGTTTTAAATTGTTTATCATTAAGAGAAACCTCTGTGGTTTAACATGATGATCACGCTGACATTATTAACAATGTATGAACACATAACATCTTCTTTTCTTTGCAAATTAAAATAGGCCAAAGGAATCTCAGTCACCATGCAGTGCAGCTGAGGACAAGGATGTCAGCTGTCAATCAAACTCCAGTCAACTGGAATAGAGCACAAGATGGCATCATGGGAAGACAGGGTGCCGTCTCTAGAACTCACAGAGTGGCTGAGGTTCTCTGGCTTACCATTGTGAATGGTGAACAGTGGCTCAGGCAGACCGGTGATTTGGCTGTGACTGTGTCAGGTGTGTGTCTGTGTGCTTTCTGGACCACACTACTCTATCATCTCTTATGACACACAATACACAGCACAGTGATCCAATAGCCACAGCAAAGCTCCAGACACTACATAAGAGCTCACATGTAGTGGACGGGTTACAAAGTTATTCATATGACACATCTGTATCTCAGAGGAATCTGACTCACTTTGACTTTGGGGTGATGACATAAGAAAAGTGCCAATAGGAATGTGTGTGCACTATTTTATCAAGCAGTTGATAATGATTTCATCACTCACTATTATTCCATTGTTTGTTTCCATTGTGCAAAATGCTTATCATGCGGCTCCTTTTATTAATACCTTGTCTGATCTATATGATATATTCTCCTGTGGGGGGAGTACCACGTGAAGACAATGGAACCTCTATTGTGCAACATGTGCACTGGAAGTCTTAACTTAATATCACCAATTAATTGCTTGAGACATTTTTTTTTTTTTGGTAGGACTTTCCTTTATGACAATAGCTTTAAAATTGCAATGCCTTGGCAACTGCTTCGACACAAAAGGCTCAACCAGATCCTGATGGATTATGGGAGATATTGGACAGGAACAGTGTTCTAATAGGTCAGCTATTAAGGCTTGTTCCTGGCCCTATCAGTGTCATGTTGATGATAAGTGTCTATCCGGAGACTGGACATGCAACAACAGCACACATGGCTCCTCCTAAACATTTTGTCCAAGGCCAGTGCACTGGTGTTTTAGTAGTTACTGATTTAGTCCCTGACTGGGCAGATTCATCAGTCCTGGTCGATACATAAGATAAGGCAACGAGGCAACACAGTTTGTCTTACCCATCACTAAGGGAGGTGACAACAGGAAACTGGGCTTTAAAGCTGAGTTACCATAGCAATGTAGGAGACTACCTGCCCTAACACACCTTTAGACCACTTCCTGGAGTTGAAGCCAGAAGGAGGGGGCTTTTATTGTGGTGTTGGTGTTACAGTTCTACAAAGATCATACATTGATAGAGGCTTTTTTTTCTGTGACAAACAATCTTGAAGAGGCTGTGTTATTCTGTTAAGTGTTATTTACAGCTCTAGATGACTGTTGTCATGACGTGGAGTTTATAGCAACGTGTGTTGTTGCCTGGGCTTCATGGAGCTGTCATTAGTTAAATAAGGAGTTTCAGAGTGTAAACAGCAGTATTTGGAGCTCCCTCAGTTTAGAGTGACAACGTCTATGTAATTTGGGAATGGAATAATGATCTGCCTCTTCCTTGTTCTATCCTTGTCCTTGTCCTCTTTCTCTACTGTCTTTTCCCAGTTAGAGGGAGAGGTCATCAAATCTAAAAATTGCTCAGTGTATCAGATATTCACTATAGTGTTCGCAGTACCTGCTTGCTGTTTTTGTTTATGTGTAAATTTATTTTTATTTATTTATTTTTTTAAATAAAGAAACATTTTTGGGAGGCATGTCTGCTTTATTAGAGAGACACGGTGGAGAGAGACAGGACAGACAGGGCAGAGATGGGGGAGGACATGCAGCCACTTACTCCTTAGGCTGAATTAGCCTAAGGAGTAAGTGGTACGCGCCCTACTGGTGGGCACCTCTCTGCTGAATTTTTATTAGCCTGTAAGCCCACCTGGCTTACATTTTGGAAATAAATATCCCAAAAAAAGTACATCAGCTAAATACACTGAAATGTTTTAGAAAAGACATGAATCTCTGTAGTTAATAAGAAATATCCCTCTGTAGACCACCATGATGAATTTGTCTTTTAAGATGTAACTTTTACCTTTTTCCTTTCTGCCAGACTGAGGTGACGCCCAAGTATGATAGTCAATTAGACTGGCTGTGGTGTGCTGGTGTCTCAAAAGCAACCTTGCTTGCTTTAGAGACGCCAGCACACTTCGGGGAAAACAAATTGCACTACCGTAAACCAAAAGCAAACACTGCCAAATGTTTTGGCTCCAAAGCACTGTTCTGCCACTGAGACGTTTCAGTCATCCCATCAACAAGAAGCATTAGTTATTAGGGGTGTTTTTGCCATTTTAAATGTTTTAGTAATTCATTTCTTTAATTTTTATGAGGTTAGCTGGCTGTTCATGCCTCCGATGCAGTGCTAAGTTATTAATAGATCCTCTAGATTTAAATTGGATTGTTTAATGGGTTGATAACATATTGATGGATGTGACCTTGAATTTATGTACTCTGTTTGAGTTAATTGCTAATGGACACCTGACCAGTATTACTGCAAAGTGACAGAGCCTCATATTTGATTTATTGCCTTCACACTGTTGGTTCTTATTCAGTGGAGTATAAACTCTCATTGAACTCTCTGCCCTGTTTGAGTAACAGGGTGGGATCAAAACTTTGACCGCTGGTGCATTCTTGTCAAGAATAAATCTGTATATTTGATTTGTGGAAGTGTCAGAGTCCTATGATTTCAAACCTAGTGGCACCCAAATGCTTCTTATTATGCATGTGCTGTCAGGAAACCTCACACATTATTATGGCTACCCAATTAATTGTGTATAATTGTATATTGAAATTTTAATTTCCATGATTATTAATCATACAATGTGATGATAAGATAATTTTACTTAATTTCATTTAGTCAGTGCACTATAAAATAATGCACCCTCAATGACATTTTATTAAGGTGGCTCTGCTATTCACAACGAGCACAGTTTCCAGTCATATCCAGCCTGAGAGCTTGAGAGCCTCTCCATGAGACAAAAATCATAATCATACACACATCCTCTATGAAAAGCCAAAGATGCAATGTTCTACTGTCACCTTCACTGCCATGTTTTGATCCTTGGGATGTAACACACAGTTTGACAAAGATTGCCAATAAAGATGATTATGGACTTTTCACAGCTTGGCCCAAACAGCCTTTGCAGAAACAGCACAGTGGATTTTCAGGTGAAACAAACTGCCTGGCACTTGAACCTAAAGGAATACTCCAACATTTTGAGCAATATATCGCTTTTCCAACTTACCCAGACTGAGAGAAGATGGTCAATAGCATTTTCACCTCTGCACGTCAGGTGGTTTGGTTCACATGGGTAGCATTTCATGATAGCTAAAGACTTTAAGTCCATAGAAATCTTTAGCCTAGCTCCTTCAAAGTGAAATAATAAACTATACAGCAACTCTGGAGCTGTCTTATTTATACAATTTCAAGACATGTATTTCAAATACACATGATACACCGAGTAAATAATGCAGCTGCGGAATTTATTTTTTCACATTAATGGAGCTAGGCTAATGACTTGCATAGTCTTCAAGTCTTTATGCTAAGCTTACATGAAATATGTACAATATGTATAAGTCTGGGCAAGTTGTAAACATATACAATATAACATATACAAACACATACAATATTTTGGCCAAAACATTTAAAGGTGTACTTTGCAAAGTTGCAGAGGGTCAACTGAAATGAGGATTGTTGAGACTGAAATGACAAAAAATATGGAATAAAGAAGATGTAGTCATAATTTTATTGTAAGTTTACTAACTGATAAATAATTGTCGGTTGTGTCTAAATTGTCAATCGTTTTACATAGTGCACCTTTAAAATAGTTGATAGCCAAAAGTGAGTAATTAACTGATATTTGATAGGTCCAAATACTCGACAGGAGTGGAGAGACAAAATAATACAGCCAGTCAACAGTCATTACAAAGTGTAGTAAGATGAAAACATGAAGGTTGAGGTTAAGGCAGCGTTCTGTCACACACTCACAAACACACAATGTTAAAGAGAGAGCACTGGCATAATTTTACTTTAGCTTATGATCAACATCAGCCTGTGCTGCTGCTACACAGATGCTGTGATGTTCGCTCACAGACTCACAGCGTGTTCTGCCTGCGAGTCTGGAGCACGGCTTCATGGCAGCTTGAGAACTTGAGAAGCAAGTCGCTGTCCCATTTATTTTTACAGGCCTGCTGTATTCAAGTTTCAGCTCAGCGGTGTGTGAAGAGTGACAGAGTTAAGAGAAAAGAGACCAACGACGAGGCAAATCAGAACAAGTGAACATGCTTTCCCCCACCCCTCCAACACACACGCTTTGATCAGTAGCATGTGAAGCAGCTACTGTAGATGTAAAACAACAGAATGTTGGTGGAGAGTTTTTCATGATCTGATCAGATTAACAAACAAATGAATCAGCCTCAGTGGAATGAATAGCTCTGATCCAGAATCTGGACGCAGCTGTGTGTCAGCAGCTACATGCTGAGTCAGAGGACACCCGGCAAGGCCCCGTTAGGAGAAACTGCACAAAACTGAAGTGGGGGTGGGATCACCCAATCAGTGTGAGACATTACTATGTTGCTCTTTAGCCCAATTTTGTAATCCACTGGCATGTTATGTGACTTTCTGTTTTGCCTGAATGGCCTGAAGAGCTACTCAGGTCCTCTGTGGCCCGTGACATATCCTGTTGCTATGATGTGTGAATCCGTTCAGAAATTATGAGCCTTTTCAGAGTCAGAGTTTAGCACCATTTGTGATCAGATGCACTGGGATTAAAAAGTGCACGGCTCATTATAAAACAAAAATACTGTGACAGTTCACAGTACATTTACCTTTGAAAACATAAGACATAAAACAAACTCAACAACCCGCTGTAACACCTAACCACTGTTCACTCCTTCACATAGTCAATTGCATTTCTTGATCTAACAGGAAAAATTCAACATAAATAATGAGCTGCTTCTATTTCTTGATGTGATTTTAGAAAAGGCCCGTCTGAAAAAATGTGTTTTTACTAAGATAATCTATGGCCATTTTGTAGGCATGTGGGTGAATTTAACCCACTGGTAATTTTTGGTACATACATAATCCTGTTAATAATCATAATCCTGTTAGAGTTCATCTATTTTCCACATGAAATTCTGTCATGTTTTCTAGTATGTGCATTGATCCACACACATGAAGTGGCAATTGTGGCAACGTTGCATTTTGTCCTCTGGCATCCCCTGGTTAAGAGCATGACAGAACGTACTTACTGCTAAACATGAAGACGTAGCGTGCAGTTCCACATCAAGACTCATCCTCCTGCCTCAGCTGTACTTCTTGTACATACTGCACAGTTCTGCCAAATCTCCAGCAAGCACAAATATCAAACAGTGGTATGACCTTGCTAATGTTTCATATTACAGAAAATTACTACCCTCCCCTTTGAGGTCATTTGACTTGGCACAAAAAACAAACAAACAAACAAACAAAACAACGACAATATGTTCTACAAATTCTTGTGTTTAGTCATCTCCTTGGGCTAGCCTGACCCAAATGTTGCACTAATCAAGTCAAGTCAAAACACTGGCAGGGGAAAAAAAAAAAAAAAAAAACTGGACTTTTGAGGCTAATGCTGACACTGATATCAGGGAATTAAAAAAAAAAAAAAAAAAAAAAAAAATATATATATATATATATATATATATATATATATAATATATTATATATATATATATATATATATATATATATATATATATATATATATATATATTATATATATATATATATATATATTATATATATATATATAATATATTATATATATATACCTAAACACTGACATACACACATTTTTTGCAGTTATCCCTCAAATGTGGTCATTACACAAAGATGTGACAAAGACAGGATATTGTACAGTTTAACAATAAACTTTATTGTTGAAAATGACAGTGCAATGTGAAATAAACTCCACAGGGAATTAGTAATTATAAACAACAATATCTGTCTATCTATCTATCTATCTATCTATCTATCTATCTATCTATCTATCTATCTATCTAAATATTTGAATTCATACAAAAAAAAAAATCGTATTGGTGCAAGTCAGACAATATATACGCCCACACTGATATATGTGTGATTGGCCAACATCAGCTGATAATACTGGCCAGCTGATAAATGGGTCAGGCTCTAGTTTAAACATCTGTTCAAGTGTTGCCTTGTTAAGAGATTTTGTTCTATGATTACACCTTGATCAGTGTTGCTCAAGGTGCCGAGTGTCTGTGCATCATAAAGTTCAGACAGTCCCTGAAGAGCCGCTCTCATTAGCGAGTGGAGAGCGGCTGCTGGGTTCGCACGACAGTCTGAGTGCTTTCACCTGCACAGTGAAGGCAGCGCTTCAAAATGACACGCTCCTCATCCAGACCCTTCCATCTACATCAGACGTTTATTTTGGCTGTCATAACCTCGCTGTTTCCCGTATGCAGAATACTCACATGGAATTTCTATCAGAAAAAGCAATTTAGAGTTGCATCAAAACAATTAAGCTGTTTCTGCCCATGGCAATGCATGCCAGTAAGAGCCCACCTTCACTTGGCTCTGATGGCGGCTGCATTTTCTTTAACAATCCTGACTTTTTGTTGCAAAAATGTTTTCAACTAAAGTTTTCACTGTGATGGAATTACAACAACACACCAAGACTGCTGATAGTTTGTCATGACTGAAGTTAGAGTGACGGCAGATGTCAAAATGTGTGTAAAATGTTAGTATTTTTTATATGTTTTACACAGCTTAAAAAGCCTGGGGACAAATAGACCCCAAAGAAACACCTATGCCTACCAAATATGTAGATGACTTTGAAAACATTAAATCAGGAAAAGTAATTAAAAAATGAAACAAAATAGATGCATAAATAATAATAATTAAAAAACAATGTTAATCACATCTTTAGAGAGGTTAAACATTGAATGAGGTGAAATTGGCCCTTCAAAGATAATGGGAGGGTAAAGTGTGACAACAGGAGTGGAATGGACAGCTATTTCCTTCCGTTGGATTAAATGGACGCTGGATGTTGGGTAAGAAGTCTACAGCAAAGTGAAACTGAAGTGTTTTATGTGACTAACTGCCCTGTGAAGCCTGTTGGCAAAATTTAGCCGCAGCTAATTACTGTAATATAAACTGTATATTAATTGTAATATAGTGTAGTTTGATTTAAGAGGTTTTGGTGTCAGTATTCAGTCTTAATGTGAAATGATTCATAATTAATGAAATCCCACTGGTGGAGGTGCAGGCTAGTACTGAACATACTCTTTAGCAGTTGTTTCTGCTATACTCATGTTAATAATACTCTGCTAGTGTGCACAGTATATGGTCAAATACTACTGCTACTCCCACCACTGCTAGTACAGCTACTAAGGGAGCCAGTCAGTCTTGTTCATGAGTGACTCGGTGCACTGTTCATGATCCTTATGTGACTTTATGGTGTTCACTCAGCGTTTACTAGATATCATTATATTTGCTTCCTTACACAATGACTTGTTTTCAGTGTATTTAATGGCATTCTTTTCAATTGTGCAACCACCAGAAACGTGCCAGTGGTTTAAGTGAAGGCTGGAAATGTGGCACAATACAAAAACTGAACAAACGTTATTTGAGGAATTGAACTGAAGATAAAATTGGGTAAAGCTTTGCATGAACTCGAGGGCACAACACATTCACGCCTGAGCAATTGTTCTCTTAAGAGCCCCATGCGCAATCATGAATACCATTTCAGTCGTTTATTCTTTGGATAAAGCTGCCATTTCTGACAACTCCGTGGACCACTGTACAATGAATTTAAATTTTAAATAAAAGCACTTGACAATTTGCTGTTTAAATTTTGAAGACACTTTTTTGTTTTAATGGAAATTCCCAATAAATTTACACTGTCTCACTGCTGTGTCACAAAAAACACTACATGCATTACAGGTTGATATTTGTGGATACAATCAGTATGAAAATCTTTTTTGGGCGCTAAAAATATATTAAAGCTCGTAGAGTTCATATGAAATGTTTTGCAGTATTGAGGTAAATTAATTAATTTAAGTTTTTTTTTTCTTTGCATTATTGTTATTACTAAATTAATTTATTTAATAGGGGTTACTACAAGCTGTTTCGATCCAAGGTGAGCCTGGAACCATTAACACTTAGTTGTGAAAAATGAACACTGCTCACTGCGAGCTACAGGAAACACTATACAGTCTTTCTAATTACATAACTGTGTCACTGTTTTCCAACAACTGTGTACCCTAATATCTAGACTGATAATAACATTTAGTGACTGTTAGTAATAATAAAGCAATAAACAGTGTAATAACTGGTGAAATGCTCCCTTTGATCATCTGACATACCCTATGTCAGGTCCACTTGCTGCTCATGGATACCATATAATAAAGATAGTGCTGTAGGGGAGTGTAGCGGATAAGCAGACTGTGGGTGGTGCACTCTTTTCATTAGAACCGGCAGGTCAGAGGTCGCAAGACGAGGCAAAGTCCTCTTTCATCAGGCTACTGTTCAAAGGCATGTCAGTGAGCAGCTATTGCTACAGAACCGCATGAAGCCTTTGTCTTTTTCTTTAAGCAAACTTACCTGCGGCCGGTAAATCTTCTGAACCATCACGCAGTGTGTGTATGCCCATCACTATCCAGGCTTAAGTTTGAATAAATTGATTTTTTAAAATTATATATCACATACTATAGCTAATATTTTGACTTGAGTTGATATTGACCAGGCTTATATTGCCTCCATAATGACGAACCTTCAAATATTGAAATGATGGAACCAGAAAAACAAAAGTGACAAGACAATGACAATTTATAAATAATAATTTTTTATTTACAAAAATCATATACTCTTAAATACTGAAGAATAACAAATACTTAAATGCTACATGAAATATTTCCTCATATAATCTGTGATGAACCCGATGCCTCTTACCATAAAAATATAAAAATAAGTCATAACATTCTGAGCCACCCATAGTTAAGCCATTGCCATAGTGCTTTACAGACAGTGAGTGAGACCTGGAAAACATCGTAAAATATCACAGACATAACTACAGTAGGTCCTAGGTACAAAAAAACAAAACAAAACAAAAAAAAAAAACAAAGTGTGTGCTAAACACTTCTGGTGAAATTGTCCAGTGTGATGATTTACAGTGCATGGTGTATAATCCAATAACGAGGGAGCATCAGTATACTACAACCTGAGAAGTGATGAGAAATTTAAAGTACTTTACAAATAGGTTATTGCATAGAATATTTCTTACAGATACAGCAGTTAATATTAACACACTGTGTTATGTTAAAGAGGTGTAGCTTTGACACCCTCTTTAGTTGTCTCGTCTGGATCTTCATCCTTCGACATGGCTGGGTTATCGTACATTTCCAGACTCTTCTTGCTGTTCTTCCGAATCTTTTCATCCTCAGTGGACCTGCAGCACTTGCAGCACTTGCAGCAGC
Source organism: Myripristis murdjan (assembly GCF_902150065.1). NCBI lineage: Eukaryota > Metazoa > Chordata > Actinopteri > Holocentriformes > Holocentridae > Myripristis > Myripristis murdjan. Next base: position 17,899,693 of record NC_043983.1, on the reverse strand, counting down.
AACAGTGTTTGCCACAGAAGCCCGTCATAGAGGTCACCACTCTATCCCAGGGTGCCAAGGAGTGCAGAGGACGGGGCAAAAAGTCCCAGTTGCGCAAGATACTGGGCAGGTAGCGTGGGCAACGAGATTGCATCACATTTACAATGATCACAAAAATGATCAGAACAATGATGGGCACACCAACACCAACCAGGACCTGCCAGCCCGCCAGTGACAAGCCAAATACAGTCAGAGGCATCACCAAAAAGCAAAGGAAGAGGTAGAATGCAGCAAACCACCGGTATTTAGCCGTGCGGTTCCCCAGTCCTCTGGCCAACCTGATGGGTATCCGCGTGAAGGGGATAGGATACCACAGCAGGATACCCATAATGTTGAAGAAGAAATGACAAAGTGCAATCTAGGAGAAGGAACACAAAAAGAGTCAATCAGATTCTAATGCGCCTCTCACAGCAAATATGAAAAAAAAAAAAATTAGCTAATTCAAGGGAAACCATGTATTGCAACTAACCTGCAGGGACTCGGCTAGCGTTTCACTGGGGCTAGCCATAGCAGCAAGTATAGCAGTGGTCGTTGTGCCAATATTTGACCCCAGGGTCAGAGGATAGGCTCTCTCAAGGCTAATGACACCAATACCTGATGAAGTGAATTTGTGACAAGACATAAGCCATGGTGCAGTGCCAAGTAGACAACCACTTAACCAGACACTGAAGGAACTGCATTGATTGTGCTTGAATTAAAGCTTCAAATGTGAAAACGGGGAAAAGCAGATTCAAACAATTAGGTAAATAATGGAAAAAATCTGACTTACCGACAAGGGGAGTTATAGCTGAAGTGAAGACAGAGCTGCTCTGAACAATGAAGGTCATTCCTGCTCCCACCAAAATAGCAATGTAGCCGGTTACCCAAGCAAAGGGGAAGGGGAAGTCTAGACAAACAGAAATACAGGAGGTGAGCAATAAAACTGATGAAGTGAACATTGTATGGTTGCTCACATTATGACCACATGACCACAGCAAATGAGGATTTCTGTCAAACAGGGCTTGTGCCTGAGCTTTCTCCTTCACACAGCAGGACTGATGAACCTGGAGGTGAGCCAAAAGCAACAGGGAGGCTTTTCCTGTGTTGCTCATCGGGCACCACCATTGACAGACAGATGTGCCGACTATCAAACAGGATGTTTTACACCTATATGGAGATTTTTTTTTTTGTTATGTACCTGTGTTTAGCACCTTCTTGATGACAACAGCCACCTGTCCCTTCAGCATGGAGTTGAGCAGCTTGACGATGAGGATGAGGCAGGTGCAGAGGACAAGTAAAGACAGGGCGAGAAGAATGAGGCCAACAGCCAGGTCAGGAAGGTTAGCATTCGCAAAGATGTGGTCACCTGCAAAGGACAGTTGAAGACATGTTTAACATTAAACTGGCCTCTCTCTCTCTTTCTCTTTCTCTCTCTGTCTAGGCTAGCAATACACAACAGCAGCCTCTTGTGGGTGACTCACTTCATAAAATGCCCTTAACAATCCTTCCCTGATAAATGGAGCTGATAAAACAGCAAGATTGGTATTTCGTGGAAGGAACTGTCTGTCCCTTTAATTCGAACAGAGCCTGAGCACTTAGCAGTCCAACGGCCAATGACCCACAACAAGGAGGTATATTACATAAAGCCAGGCTTTGATCTGAACAAACAGCAGAGAGATGGGCTCTTTGCTTATTTTGCTTGGCTGTTTTAAAACCAAGCACAAAAATATTTGCTTTAATTGGCTGTATGAGACCAAGAAGAGGTGATCACTTAATGCTGATGTGGAGATCAGGTGCTTCAGCAAGACAGCATGAATAGACCTATTGACCAGGTAGAGCGGGCAAGCGAGGGCATTTGCTGAGTCACTATAAGAACTCAATGGTAGTCATTGTCCGTATGGCCGTAAGTCTGGATGTGGTAGAATGAGTCTCTCATATTTCACAGAGCTTTAGTAGATCAGGTAATACTAATTGCTTTGTAGTAGTTTTTTAGATCACAGCTATTCAGTGGGGGAGAGGCATGCTTACATTTCTTGAGATAGATGGTCTCAGTTATGTTCTTCTGAGTCCAGGTTAGGTTGCCCTCTTCCCAACAAATGGCATTGCCTGTACAGTTCTCCACTGTCTCATTATAAAAGGTCTAGGATAACAGAATTCAAAGAAAAAAAGAAGTGAAGCAAAAATGAATACAACACAGTGATCCAGGAAAACAAATACGCAGTAGTTGTACAATTTAGAAGAGCTATCATAATCTAATCATCTTCGTAATCTTTTAAACTATTATGCACAACTTGATACCTTCTATAAAATAGCAAAGGTGCACCTTGACAGTATAACGTGACAACACAATCCCTGGATACAACTGCAATAATATCAATCATTAACCGAAATAAACTGTGGTAAAACGATTGCCCTCTCTTAACACATGCTTTATCTTTATTTCTACTGTTTGAAAACGTGTACATGCAGATGTGCTCAGTGCAGCATGTGGCAAGCTTATTTCTGTATTTGACGAAGCTGCTGCGGATTTCTTACCGTGTTGATCTTCGTTTTACACCATATTTTGATCAGGCTCTTGTTCTTGGCTGCTTCGTCACCAGTGGCAATGCCGCTGATGACAGATTTGTCAAGCTGCAGGAACACAAATTTGACCAAAACGATATGTTACTGAGGGATTTTTTTTTTTTTTTTTTGCTCATGTTGTATTTATTGCTCTACATTTATGACTTAAGATTTGTCTGTGCTTTTACTGCAGTCTGTCAAAGCCTGCGTTATGCTGTTATTGCTCATGTCTCTTGAATGTTTTCATTATCACCGATGCTACCTGGATGATGGAGTCGGTAAGCGGGTCTGTGATGACATTGAGCAGGTCGGGGGCATTCTCCCCACTCTCGATCTGGAAGGAGTCGATCAAAAGCTTGGTGAGCTTGTATAAAACTCCTGTGGCTACTTCCAGGGGCAGAAGGATCAGCACAGACAGCCAGTTGAAGAAATCATGGACAGTAGCACCAGCAAATGCTCTGGAAGGACAACGGACAGTATTCTTGAACAAATTCCAGTATTGTTTTAAGGAATACTACTGCACCATTCTTGTTATCCTGCATGTGTTCAGGGCAAATTATCACTTCACACTCATGTTTACCTGCGGAACTCATTTCGGTCTCCTGCCTGCATCATAGCCACAATGGTATTGGTGACTGATGTCCCAATATTGGCACCCATGATAATTGGCACTGCAGACTGCACCTCTAGCACTAGAGAATTTAAAATATATTATGTTAATGGATACTAAAGCTGTTTTGTTGGGCAAGTTGGTGAATAAATTTGCATGTGTGTGTGCATTTGGCCTCGATCATGCACTTACATCCTGAGGACACCATGCTGACCACAATTGAGGAGGAGGTGCTGGAGCTCTGCACCAGCACTGTGACTAACACCCCGATCACCAGTCCAGCCACAGGGTTGGACAACACAGCACTGTCCTGGAAGATGTCACCAGCAGCCTTGCCTGTGCACACAAATACCCTCAGGTCAAAAACAAAGCAGACACTACTCCGTATGGACGCAGGCATTGCACAAGCAGGTCCGTCAACATTAACGGTGTGTGGCATGATCAAATGAATCAGGTAAATGCGCAGTGATGGGTGTTGATAATAACCCAAAAATTCTGTGTCACAATCCTCCTCTAAATCCCAGTTATCTCCACTTGAGTTTTATGCAGCACAATATGCTGTGTTGAGAGAGAGTAATCAAGACACCAAATGCCATAGAGCAAACAGTCTGTGAATTCAGAGGGGTTCAGATTACCTCCGACTAGCTGGAAGGCAGAGCTCAAGACATCCAGAGAGCAGACAAACATGTATAGGAATCCAAGCAGCATGGCAAGCTTCAATATAGCAGTCAGTACCCTCAAAATCTTTCCCTTCGTGTCCAGGTCTGCAACAACAAATAAAATAAGGATAAATTAATAAAGAATTTAGTCAGCAGCAGGTTTTGTGAAGACATTAAGACATTCTCTGTCCTAACATCATTGTGCACTAAGAATCGTGAGCTGCCTCACCTGACCATTTGACCCCGGTGTCTCTCAGCTCTGGGAGATCCCAAGGATCTTCTGCCGGATCCTCATCCACTAAGTCCACAGTAGAATAAGCCGGTAGAATGGCTGCATCTTTGGATGGAGTGTTATTATCATCTAATGGAGAGAAAGGAGAAATGTTACAAGATGGCACATTGGCACAGTTTCGCAGATGTAACTCATCCCAGAGAAAAGAACATACCAAGAGTGGGAGAAGAATCAGTCCCCACTTCTGGCCTTGGAGCCATGACTATCTGGTGAATAAAGGGGGAAAAAGGTTATAATGACAACAATAATAGAGTTAACAAATAATTAAGCTGAATAAAACAACAAAACTTCTTCTGTGCTGCACACTACATCAGTCCCTATAAATAAATCAAATTTGAATATCCTGATTTTGGCATCAACCTCAAAAAATTATTTGAGAAATTGTATATTATCATATTCTATTTTGAAACATCCCCTCATGACTACCTAGTTTCAACAGCTGGTGTAAATCACCAAGATTGTTGAGAGATAAAAATAACGTGTCAACACAAAAACCAGCGGCAAAACTCTCTTCACCTGCAGGATTCAGGACCTCCAAGTCAGTTTAAATCAGTAAAAGATTGGATAAATCTAGTAATTGCGTGTGTGAATACAATCTCCTACACACTCTTCCGCGGTCTTTGGACACTTGCAGTACTTCTTCATGATATCAAAACATTTAACAAAGCTGCCACAATGTCCAAAAGATAACTGTTCCTAATGAAATATGTGAATATGGGATCATCCGCGCTTTTCAACATGATGATTATAATGCTGGCAGCATACGCACCTGCAGCGGAGTGCTTGTTGCTCAGGCGCTCTGGCCGGTGAACTGGAGGCTGAGGAGGCTTTACCTGGGTTACCTGTTGTGCACGAGAGGCTGCGGGTGCTGCTTTTATAGCGCCGCGCAGGGGGAACCCTCTGCTCTCTGTTCAAAGGTCGTGCACACATGTGCCGGTGAAAAGTGGCCTTACCGGGCATCCTTATGAAATATGGGCCACACTGTTGATAAAACTGAAAATTCCCAGTCAGATAACTTTCCACACAGTGGGAGAAGAACGGCAGTAAAACTGAAGTCCATCACAAAGGAAAACTGGAAAAAAGGAAAATAAATAAATAAATAATGTGGAAAGCTTGCCATATACAGCTTTATTTCTCACTGTACACATCAATGTTTTGGCTCTTTTATTGTAGTAAAGCCTGAAAATATTGTTGGCCCACTACAGTTGGCTCTGTGGTTAAAATATAGACAATAAATAGATACATGAATTCATTAAAAGTAAAAGTAATCAAAATTCAATGTATGTTGTTGGACATTGAAGCATACGGGCCACAAATCAACAATAAAAAATGTAATGGAAAAAAACTTACAATACTGAAAAAATAAATTACCGCATCAAACAAACTCTCATGCATCCAGTAAAAGAAACCACAGCAAATAGTGAAACCACGACATCTAGTGGCGAACACTAGAGCCAAACTTTATTTCATGGTCATCTATCTATCTATCTATCTATCTATCTATCTATCTATCTATCTATCTATCTATGTTGTTTTTTTCAATATTTTTGTTTTGGATGTTCACTGAGGTATAATGAATATTCATTATTTACTGATATGAGCGTGCACTGTCTGTTGTGGTAATTTGTATTTTGTAGACTTTTTTTAATCATTCAGTGTGATCATTCATTTATTTTTGGATTGTGTCATGGAACATACTCTAAATACATCATCAGTTTGCACATACACAGCCTCACTCAAGGCACAGGGCATAGGCCAGTGCATAAGTCAATCATCACCTCAATAGATCTGCCCCCTGGTGGCTGTAAATGGAGCACTCGGTTACTACCCTCATCTACATGCCTTTTAGGAAAATATCTCTCTTCTGTTGGCATGCTCCCTTCTCTAAGGTGCCATGTGCCGTGCATTGATATCCATCCATCCATTTTCCATATCCATTTATTTATATTGAGGGTCACAGAGGGACTGGAGCCTATCCCAGCATGCACTGGGCGAAAGGCAGGGAAACACCCTGGGTGAGGGTGTTTCAACCACAACCACACTCATACACGTTTACAGCATCTTGTATGAAACTCCCCCAAATATTACTGCAATATATTTGCCCTCGGTGTTTGGTGACACACTGGAGCAATAACTGGGTGTAATGAGTGCATCTCATTATCTGGGCAGTGCCTTAATCAAGAACTCAGCATGCTGATATCACATGCCTTGAAGATAAAATTTAAAAATGTGTCAGTTTGATAGTAGTATAATCAGCATAATGTTTGTGACCACAACTGCAAGTGCAATTACACAGGTCCAGCCATGCATCTTAATGCCCAAGAACCTACCTTGCTCCTTACTCTCTCTCTCTCTCTCTCTCTCTCTCTCTCTCTCTCTCTCTCTCTCTCTCTCTCTCTCTCTCTCTCTCTCTCTCACACACACACACACACACACACACACACACACACACACACACACACACGTAGAGCTTTGTATATTTGGCACACATGAGCACTCTCTCTCTCTCTTTCACTCTCTCTCTTGCTCTCTCATGTTTATAGCCTCTGAGATAACACACACACACACACACACACACACACACACACACACACACACACATACACATACACACACATTTACTGCATATTAATCTAACTTTATGGCAGAAGATATGAATATAACAACACAGTATATTACTTTTGGAAATAAATGGAGTAAATATTGTCCTTTATATATCTCTAAAAGATTAAACAAAATTATTTTTCAGTTTGATTCAAACTGTAATAAAATAATAAGTACAGGCTTCACGCCGTGCTTGCCTATAAAAAGCATTCGAGTTGTTGGAGAACAATTCAAATTAAAAGTACTCTCAGAAGTAGTTCAAGAAGTAATTCCTAGTTCTTGTTCAACCAAAAGATTATCAGCTCATTTCAGCTCAAGGTTGCCCTCGTCAGCAATCTTGTCTATGATTTTGGTCTGCAATTAATTCTACAAAGTATTGCATATAATATAAATTATTTCATAAGATTCGTTGAACAGAATGTTTTACTTGGAAATGAGAAAAGTTCTTAATGTTTAAACTTTTATGTTACTATAATAAAGTCATGGAGTAGTGTTGTTTGAGTTGAGCTCTTTTGAGATTATGACTTTGTCTCTGAAACTGAACTCTGACAGCAGATTCTAAGTGTCCACCCTGATGCAAACCATTTTTTTTTTTGTCCCAAGAGCATTGTTTGGGGGAGTTTTGTTTCATTAAACACTCATAATCGACAGAGACAGATAGGACAGGGCCAGAGCAGAGAGAGGGGATGGCATGCAGCAAACCTGGGCTGCTGCGTCAAGGACTTGGCCGTAATGGCACAAGCCCTGTTCAACCATTTTATGCTTGTCAGCAGGAGAGGTATAAAATCCCTGATGTCACTGTGTAACTGTATGTTTTTTTTTAGGTCTTTGTTGAACTGCATGTGGTAAATACCTGTGGCAGTAACCCTTACAGGCCAGCTGCTGGTCCTCATGTAACAGCAACACCGAGTGAGAAACAATGACATAACAATGTATTCAGTCTCTTACAGGATTTTAAAGCGATTAGTCAACACATTAGTCAAACACTTCTTTATTCTCATAGCTAAATTCAGCAAGGGTTGAGAACTTCAGCACAACAGCTCAAGGACAATAATTATAAGCTATTTGACCTGTAGGATAAATAATATAATGGGTTTGTTCTCATGTAAAATAGGACAACTAGTATTCTGCAATAATAATACTAATTATTATTATGATTATAATAAATAAATAATCTTAAATAAAACTTCCACTGTCTAACTGAAGAGCAAAATAATAATATAACATAAAATAACCACTCTCCTGAGCTTTATCAGCCTCATCAATTGCAACATAATGAAATAAGCTGGGCCTGTCACACACAAGCTTTATGGCCTACCAGTGCAATCGGTGCATACGATAAATACTCATCTGGAGTATTTTTGGATGCATCAAAATAATATGAGAACTGTAAAATGCAAGAAAAAAAAGGCAATCCCCAGGTAAAACATTAATTACAGAACTAAAATAAAGATAACATAGCTTCTGTAATTTCTCTTCAAAACACCAAACTTGTTAATACTTAATTAATAAATAAATTCTTGATTATCACTCAAATAAAAATCCTGAAACAGTTTAGATAAAGGTTTGTGGGCCAACAAAAGGCTTTAGGTATTTACATGGAGCTCAGTTTTGTCTGAGTTTATCTCAGGGACATTTCAAGATATTCAGGGTTTGAAAGTGAATATCCATAACCTCCGGATGTAACAGAAAAGTACAGCAAAATCGTCAGCATAGTTAATTAAAGTGACACACTGCTAAAATAAAATATGGCTAGGGGACAACACACAAAGAAAATTGTATTAGCTTATGTATTGAGACCAGAGGCATCACAAATAGTCAATAAAGCAGTCAAGTTATGAGAACTAAAAACTTTCTGTTTCCGAGGTGAGATGAAAAGCAACCAAAGTCCTCAATCTGTCAATTACAATAACACGGCCAAGCAAAGCCTCCACTCAAACACTGCCACATGAAAACTCACTAAAACAATGCATTTATTGCATGCACGTAAATACAAAACTCATGTGTCTTATTTTTGGATCTTTCCTGTTCCTCACACCCTCTGACAGCTGAATAGAGAACACATTTTGAATTTTCAAAAATTTTACTTGGGGGTTGGAGTAGCAATTATAGTGCATTGTGACAAGTACCAGCAGAGTATAAAGTGGGGATACTTCTCTGACTGCATGTAGAAATGACAAAGCAAAAAATGGAAAAACAATCAGAGAGAGAGAGAGAGAGAGAGAGAGAGAGAGAGAAAGAGAGATCAAATGAATAAAATTCCATTAACTATTTTGAGCTATCTTTTTCTTCAAAAAGGTTTTTGAGCCTAAATATGTAAAAGAAACACTTGATTGACCCTGCAACATCAACAGATTTTTTTTTTTAAATGAGGTGCAAAGTTTTTTTTTTTTTTTTTTTTTTTTTTTTCCTTTTTTTTTAATTGCCTCTCATGGAGTTTTATCTTGTTTTATTCCAACTAATTTTCTATTCCTCTGACCCCATACAGCATTGGTTGCTGAATCTGACCATGAAAAGCTTAAATGTTGTTAATTTTTATATCCACATCAGCTCCAAATTTCTCTTTCTTTAAGACAGATTGATCTGTTCTTTAAATTTTGAATCACTGCATATTTGCAGGTGTAATCATTAACTAAGTTCAGAACTGTTTATAAAAATAGATTCTAATGAGGTAAAGTGATTAAATATATGTTTATCATCAGTTACTGATAATTTACTGTTTGTGTCCTCACCTAATGATTTAGTTTCAGTGTAATTATGACCACACGATATTGTGTGTGATAGCTATTATCTCTGCCAGGCAGCATAGCCTGGAGGGGATATTGCATTTGGTTGTGTGTGTCCGTAAATGTGTGTGTCCATCTGTGTGTGTATCTGTCCGCAACTAATTTTGCATATTACTGGGACTAAGAACCTAATTTTTTTTGTGCACAGTTATAACTGTATGATCAAGGACCTCTTGCAGCTATGGTGATTCAAAACCTGTGAAAATCCTGTTTTTTACCACAACTGGGTGCAAATTCCACAGGTGGTTTTTCACACAAGTGAATGACACAGCACAAATGCACACAATACAAATGTATTGCTGTGCATGCAAAGCAAATAAGGGTCAGTAATATTTTGAGCTTGTGAAATGGTGTTCACAAATAATGTGACAGCCTGCAGTTGTTTATCAACATACACACATCAAAATTGCATGCGTGTATTTAAATGTGTGAACTGATGCAAATTCAAGAGTTTACATTACATTTACTTTGTCTGGAATGGGAATCGAAGGGAGCGCCACAGGAGAAAATATCTTTATGTAAGTGACATTACTGGAAATGATGGTAAATTAAGCTGATTTCCTTCACATCAGCAGTATTGATGAATTAAATTAGGAAGCTGAGTTTGTAAGCAAATGTTAGCCAGAGGTTGCAAAGTACTTGTATATTGGCTCTCAATGACATGAATCTCAAATATGTTTTGCAGAGATGTTTAGATTTTTATCCAGTTTTATGATAAATGCTAACTAGCTTCCTGAACCACCTTGTTTACAGTTGTTTTAAATGACAGTTGAGGTTCCAAAGGTAAAATAAAAAAGTGTGTCTATTAAATCGGCCATATTCTTTCAATCAGCTACATGTGGGTTTATTAAGTAACATACTCGATGATTGTTAACGCACTAAAAATAAGTAGGCTGTGGTAAATGAGTTTAATAAACCATCTAGATTCTATTCTGTTCACATTCAGATAAGAGCATGCTTTTTTTTTTAATATACAACTGCACGCTGTTAAATTATTTGAGAACATCATATCACAAGCTCAAAACATTAATGACCCTTAATTGTTTTCATAGCACTAACCTTGAAAGAAAAGTTTACAACTTTGTGGGTAGCCTACAGTAAAGTGTAAAAAAAAAAAAGAATCTAGCAGAGGCTATATTTTACAGTTCACCCAGTTATTCATTGACTAACCCATTAGATTTCATGCAATGCCCTTACACATGTGACTTCAGAAGACCCACATAAGTTGGAAAGATCAGCTGAGCCTTACCTTTAACCTTTGGAATGCTGCTTTCATTGGCCCTCCACCCACACGCTAATCAAAACTATGACTGCAACTTTTTCTGTTCACTTGACCAGTTTTTTTCTGTTGCAAAAATATGCACGAAGTGATCAGCACAGCATGCCCTTTCTCAGTCTCCTGGGTGTATTTGTTGTATATGCATATAAAGCCTCCTACAAGAACAAAATAACCTCCACTGCCTCATATAATGATTCTTGAATGTTTCATGTTTTCTTTATGAGAATTATTATAGCATCAAAGTCAATGATTTCCCTCAGGGCCACTGAGTTGATGCTACATATCTGCCATGCTGGCACAGTCCACAGAAGGTCAAAGAGTTTGCCCTCTTGTTACCGCTGGGGGCCGCCCTGTACTACTACACTATGAGTGGGCTGTGCTGGAATCCATAAAGCCATAAAACTCAGCTGCGAGAACTTGTCCTAACTGGTTGAATCTCTGAGGGTGGTGAGACGGAGCTGCTATCAAGGTCATGACCATGTAATGGCATTGATTTGGGATGTGATGGAAAGTAGGATACAGCGAATTCAGCCTGTGTGAGTTTGCCCCTGTTAATCTCAAATCTTAATCTGTTAGAGAAATGGACATTGATACCATTTTTAGATTAACTATTAAAAAAACAAAAAAAAACCAAGCTCGTTTTTGATTTTGACAGTAACGGTAACCTCACCCACACTGACCTGTAGCAGCCTAGAAAGCACCTTTTTTCGTTATGCAACATCTATGTTTGGTACCTGAACATGTTGTCATAACAGAGTAATCCTATACTCCATAAGATAACATTTAAAAATTGTAAAAACAGCCTTTCAGAAAAAAAAAAAAAAAATCATGAACAACCAACTATTTGATTAATAAATTATGAAACTTTTAACTAGTGGTGTCAAGAGATTAAAAAAATTGAGAGATTAATTAATTATGATCTGTAATTAATTGATCTAATTAATCTCTTTTTTAATCTCACCTAAAATTGCTGAGAAAAGCCCTGAACTTGAGGTATTTCCCTTTAAATTCATTACATTATTGTAGCAGATCAGTCCGATGCGGGTCGGGGGACGACCCCTCTTTTTCAAGACCCTTTTTTGGAAAAAAAAAAAAAAAAAAAAAAAAAAAAAAAAAAAAATTATATGGACAAAATCTTGTTTGAATAAAAAAGCCACCGGTCGGCATCAGGCGGGCCGGCCGCGGCACCGGGTCTGGTCTGCCGGATCTGACAGGTGAGCGGCGCACACATAGCCTACTGCCATATCAATTTTTGTTCATACGCGGCTGCAATGACTGCGCAATGCGGCCATTCGCCGGTAATCGCGGCATCAGGCGAGCCTACCTACTGGTTTACATATGCACAATACATGTATATTTGCTTAGACCCCCAATATTAGACGAGGGCGTTTTTTCAGGGCATTTTCAATGGAAAAAATATCGTCTTATATTCGGATGCATACGGTAATGTATTAACTTCGATCACGCAACCTTTTCTTCCACCTCCTCTCCTCTCCTCTCCTCCACAGTCAGACACACACACACGAGTCGCGACACCCCCTCCTCAACATGCGCTGCCTGTTTACTACGGACTCGGACTGTTGGGGCGGGTGTTAATCAAAACAAACCAATCATGTCTTGACCTCTTCACAGGTTGCTGGCCTCTGATTGGCCTGGCTTGTCTCTCTGACTTAAAAAAAAAAAAAAAAAAAGATCAGACTGGTGAGGCCAGCCGGACCGGACCGACAGCTGATTGGCCTGGCCGGCGACCTGTTTAAAAAAAAAAAAAAAAAAAAAAAAAAAAGACGGTCAGGCCACCGGGCCAGTGACAGGCCGGCACAAACACAATGACAGCCAATCAATGTCCACTTCAGGGTGTGACTGACCATTGTTTTCCACCCCCAACAACTTAAGCACAGGAAGCCCAACGCCTGCAAACCGATTTTATAAAAAGTAAAATTAGAGATTAAAAATTAGATTAACTCGATTAAAAAACATAACGCGCTAAATATGACTGTAATTAATTAATCTCAATTAACGCGATAATTTGACACCACTACTTTTAACACTACTCCTTCTAAGTTCTTAATAATGCCAGAATATACTGATGTATGGTGCTTTTGGCTTGGGTGAGACACTACTGCCCCCGACTGGCCATAATCTAATTGACTAGCAACTGTTACACAATTGCTGTATGTTACTGTGACTTAATTAATCTAAAAAATGAATAAATTATTGGATGGAGTGCAAAAACTGTACTTTTGGAGTTTGCTGTCATCTTCACACTCTGTGTTGCATGTTCCATCGAGGGCACACTTAATTGCAAAAGGTGGTGTTGAATGTTGGGTTTATTCCCATGACCCATGTAATGTAATAGAGACATTAACAATGAAGAAATGATCACTAAGAATAAAACAATTCATACTTTGGCCGCTACAGTGGTGACTAAAGATAATAATGGGCCAACAGCCGTGTGAAGTACATAGAATCCCTATGAATAGTTATTGTAATGGGAATGTAATTTTACACTAATCAGTGACAAATTGCCTTTTGATCATGGAGTAATATATCTCTTGTGTATCATAAGAGTTTATATGTCATAATGCAATATCTGTAATTTTGTTTTAACAGTGATTATAGTAGTTGACATGCCGCATTGACCTTTCTCCAGCTTCTTTACTGAGTGGAGCTGCTCTGACACTGCTGGCAGAGTCCAGCTTGTTCCCCTCTTGACCAGCAGGTGGGGGCAGGTATAAAGATCAGTTTGTTCTCATAGTTCAGGTTCATAGTTTAAATCAAAACTTCACTCGTTAAAACTGTAATCCTATGACTTTAGCCACTTAAATCAGTATTCGTGAACATAAACAATCCTCCCCAAAAGCTAAACACCAAAGAAAACATTCTCTAATCTACTAATTTATTGGTTGACACTAACTGCAGCCGCCCCATGTATAATGGAGCTGAGATTGACTTCATCTGTCTCTTATCTCTCTCACATCATCACACAGAGGCGAACATTGAGAGCCACTTTGCACGTTGAATTATTTAGTATGAAGTGTCTGAAATCTTAGCAGAAGGTACAATATGTGAAGGGCTAAATTATCTACCTAATACATTTCACCTCCTGAGAGACAGTCGAGTGGTAAAGTGTGCTCCCGCAGTCTGTACCTGTGGCTAGTCTTGTGCATTTTAATGACTAAAAATAAATCCTTGGACCACAGCTCTCTCTGCTAAACAGTTTAGGATGGGCAAGACTTGTCTATCCTTTAAAAAGAGACACACAACGTTCATACAGTGTGCGAGGATGTACCATGGCCTTCTACATAGAGCTTCGATGCATTCAGGATACCTAATGACAAATGTAGGCATATTACAAATTTACCCAAGTGGTTTTAAATCAGTTTAACTTAAAAGACAAGTCAACATGCAGTGGGCTAGAAAAACTCTCTCAACAACCTCAAGTAGGCTACAGTAGATGATCTTTATATTATTCTTAGACAGTGTTCACATTTTAACTTGTTAATTTGTTACTCCAACCAATCATATTGCAAATATGAAGCATAGTGCACCACCGTGTGCTGATATGGACCAATCAGATTGCATTGTTTTAATGATGCACCATGCTCAAAGTAATATAAAAATCACTGTCAGAGTCTGGATAAGCTATGCGTTTGTCAAAAATGACTGGAGATGTTCCTGTCTGATCTTGCAGACTGCTGAGGAAGAGCATTTTGACACCAAGGTTAGCTACTGCTGCCCATTTATCTGATGTGAAAGCCCCTTGCCCAGCTTAACTCCCACCGAGAGCATGCTGCTGGTTCACAAGCGCTGACACTTGGCCGGCCTCGGTGATGATTGATCTGTGATGCTGGTTCATAAGTCCTCCTCGCAGAGAGATGGTCAGCTATTCATCCTCTTGTCACACAGCGGGGGGGATGAAATATAAAGTGGTGCCTTGCATTTTTATCGAGGATGTTCATTTATTCAACACTTTGCTTTCATCTTTTCTAAGACAAGAAAAAAGGCTTATTTTGTCTTCTTTGCTGAAGTGCTTTTTTATGACAGGCTTTCTCTTTTTCTAAAAGCTGACTGCAATTTAAAAAAAAACAAAAAAAAAACTGGCTTTCAATTAAATGTAGGCTAAATATATTATATCCATATGCACATTAATGTACTGATACACACCACCTAATTTTATAGGTGGATTATTAAAAGAGGTTTGCAAATTGCCATTATAAATAGTGTTTACAACTATCTAGATATACATTGAGAGTAATTAAGTCACATAAACTGTTGTAACGTTTGGCACTATACTTTCAGTGAACACTTTCATTATTAAGCACCATGGTCTGCATTTCTCTCTTTCTTTCTTTCTTTCTTTCTTTCTTTCTTTCTTTCTTTCTTTCTTTCTTTCAGTACTGACACACATAAGCAGTCACATAAGCAACATCCGGATAATGAAAACAAGATTTATTGAGTCATGAGACATCGGTACTTTTTTTTAGTTGATCATCTGTTGGTGTCCAGTAGATCCTTAGTAATGAAGCATGGTCTGGGGAGACATAGTCAGAAATGTTCTCATGTGTTATTCATGAGTATAATGTTTGATTTATCAGTTACACGGAATGCAGTACATTTTTGTTTATCTGCAGACAGAACATTTGAGCAGGCGAGGTGATACTGCGTGTGTGTTGATTAACTTACATCATCAATCCATTTGATGAAGGCAGAGGTGCGGGTGAAGACGGTGGGCTTTTTCACCTCATTGCAGGTACGAGAGGAAACAAAACTGGTGACACCTTGGACGTACCACTTACCATCCTGACCCATACAGTTTAAAGGACCTCCAGAGTCTCCCTGAGAGAGGCCGAGAGAGCCAGAAAGAGAGAGAGGGAAAGAGGGATGGAGAGGTGAAACTTGTCCTTGTTCATGACAGGTGATTTGGGAATAACAGAAACAAATTGATTGTTTTGGTGCCTCACTCACATTGCAGCCAGAGACAGTGTCTCCTCCAGCACAGATCATGGTGCGTTTCACATTGATGCCCCACCAGTCACTGCGACTGCACACACTGTACTCCACCACAGGCAGCAAGGCCTGCTGCAGCTTATCAGGCATGGGGCCATGGGCTGGGACACAGAGAGGATGTAGTTGGTCAAACGCATGTAAATACACAATACACTGCATGTAGCACATAGAGTGGTCATGGTCAAGCAATGTCCATTGAGTTTATGTTGGGTTATTTATTTTGAAGTTGTACTAGGCAAGGTTTTGTTTTGTCTTTGCTGTCTCAGTCACAAAATCGGGCTACAATTGAAAAGATCATCTCATTCATCCCAACTGAGGCACCATGGATATGTTCTATTAAAATACAAAGTGTCCCTAAACAACTTTGAACAAAGACAAAAATATAGAGAAACCTGTAAACCCAAATTAGACGTTTTGCCTCTCTCTTCCTTAAAGAGTAACTAAACCCCAAACCCAAATCCCTCTGAAGCCTGGCCTCAAGCGGTGAAAAGCAATTAGGGCTGCCTGATATTTGGTAGCAGGTGATGTCATCACCCAGAGAGTACAACTTTTCACAGTTAGAGATCAGTATATTTCGGTCTAGGGTTTAGTTACAAAGTTTGACTTTAATATAAAACAGTCACAGATTGGCAAACATGAGGGTTAGTAACCATGAGTGTGTCATATGCAGTTCATTATTTCAGGGCATTTAAGTTAAACATTTTTGAGCAGTCAACTTCTATTTTGAGCTGTCAACATACAAAGCTGCCCTGTACAGCTTTAATGTACATTTTACATGTGTGGTCAAACATGAATAGTAAAGGAAACTTTAAACCTTAGACCCTTAAACATTTTTAAGGGTTCAGATTCCCACAAGTCAGAAGCCTATTCACTGACCACACAAATTCAAATGCTACACAGTGGCAGGACCAGAAAGTAGTGATCAGTGGAGTGACAGGATGACAGAATCAGGTCTAGGACAAAAAGACATTACTGTAAAGGTTTCCCCAGCCTGAAATGTAGCATGGGGCTCCATGAGCAGGGATCTCTCCGGCCTCAGGAAGACAAGCCAGGCCAACGTTGTCATTCATTATAGGACTCTTATCCAGTTTCAGCAGAGCAAGGTCATTGCTGTGAGAAAATCATTAAAATCCAGGTCATTTTTTCAAGATGTGTGCTTATGAAATGCTCATATAACTTGAGCCTTGCAGCCTGCTGTCTATGCTTTGTTGTTGAGCTAACTGAACAATGAGATGACCACTCACCCATCACCCACGTGGTCAATGTCCCAGTTGGGGTGAACAACAATACGCAGTACATCTCTGATCTGTTCAGTTCCCTCCTGCTGGCTCATGTCATGCTCTCCAAAGACCACACGGTATACATCTCCCGGCCTGTGAAGCAAATGTCACTCAGTTTCCAGCCTTTCAAAACTGACTTTCAACTATTTTTCTCATCTCTTTTTGCAGCTCTGTGAATCTCATTTTCATCGTGTTGCATGTCAGCCCTGATTTAGCTTTACATACAAGAAATACTGGCTGACTCCACTGAGTCACTCCACTCTCTCAGGCCAATCCTGATTAACCTCTTAGCAAGTATCCAGAGTGAACCATGTACAATATAGTAGCTAACAGCGTGTTTTAATTTTAGACACCAGATGCAGTGGCCAGCAGTCAGGACCCAGCGAGGACCAATCAGAGTTCCTCCACAAGTGTGATGGAAACGGCTGCCATGCTTCACCTGCAAGGAAATCTGAGGAAAAAAACAGTTGTTACAAATACAAGTGGGATACTTTTAACTAAGAAGAATTGCATCTCAAAATTAAATGTGGAATTAATATATATATATTTTAAAAAGTGTTACCTGCCAAGGCCAGCTGTGGGGGCGAGCATCCTCCCCATTCACCACCCTGTTGGTGTTAGGCTTGAAGGTGGGTGTACCACATCCAAAAACTAAAACAACACAACAAAGGATGCTATGTTGGATTTAGATTTTGATTTGAATGCATAAAACTAATTTCCCACAACTGATTTAGTAGTTAGTATTAACTGAGCAACTCACCACATACTGCCTGGAGCAGCAACAAGGTGAGTCTCCACATCATGGTGGCGGTCCGTATTGTAGATGTACCGTCGCTGCGCCTCACTTCAGCTCTCTTATACCTTCTCAGTCCGTCTGTCACCCCAGACGCTGATTACATTGAACCTATGGAACTCTGTTATCAGCATCCACTGCTGATTTGAGCTGGGAAGAACCTCCTGTTCCACAGATGCAGCCAACACATTATTTGGCCCACTGGACTGAAACTGCCAGGACACTGAATTGATCCTTCTGAAATGTGTACGGTAAGAGAGACAGAACAGGAGCGCTGTGATAAGTATGAGCTGATTTCTGTGACTCACACTGCATATGTCCATGTGCCTGTGTGCCTTGCCTGCATTGTCGGATGACTTACCACCATACCATTTTTCATCTCCAAATAAATTCAGATAAAGTTTACAATGGGCCGTGCAAAATAGCATCTGAAAAATGTTTGCAGATGGGAGCTGGGACATCAAGTAATAGCAAAGATCCTTTTTTAGGATACTCTTGAGGAGATAAAAAAAATATCTTATTTTAACAGTCACATGCTCTGTTTTCAAGTATACCCTGTCTTAGGAAAAGAACTACATAATTTATGATTTTTTTTCATATGTATATGTTATGGACAACATAAAAAATGTTGTCCAGTTAGGGATCTTTTTTAATGATGCAAATGGGAATATTTAAACTGTTGCTTTTAGGAGGTGCCAATCAAGACCAAATCTACCTATGATGGGGCAACTGGGGCTAATCTGAATTTACATGTCATAGTTGATGAATGCAATAAACTGTCAAATTTTTTTACCCTGCCCATTAAACCTCCTTGATTTCACGTGATATTTTGAAATGATTAAAAACCTATACTGTCATAATAGGACCTCTTTAATTAAAAAAAAAACCAGGAAATTCTGTAAATAAATTATAATCCCCTCTCCTCATGTAAGATTGATTATTTTTCCTGCAAGAACTGTATCATATACCACATTATTTTATTGTAGTATTCACATATACTACATTACTTTACCCTGCTGTATCCAATGCATTTTGTTATGATTAGTTATATATTTGTACAGGCTATCTAAGACAGAAGCATCATTAGAGTCTGAGTAGAGTAAACTAATGTTAAAAGATGGAACGTGTTTACAAGTTTTATGATGTTTTGCATAGCCGAAAAACCTGGGCTTGTGCTATTGATCTCAATTGTAGGTTTGGCCAGTTAACTACAAGAATAAGAGAATAGTACACAACATTTTTTAACAGTGTCTGAGAGTGCTATGGTGGATTTTTCTTTAATATACAATGAGCATGCATAGACAGACCAGTAAGCTGACAGGCCCTCCTGCTCTCCCTCCCTCCTGATGGTATGGGAAGCATTGTGACCTGAACTTCTTGGATTAGACAGGCATCAACTGTACCAATTTGTTGCTGAATGCTTTGGGAGTCAACACGTTAACTTTTTTCCAGATGGTTTGAAAAAGCAGTGAGATTTGTCATGGCCTGGCTCACACTGATTCTGTTAGACAGCAAGAAGCTGTCACTGCTGGTCTGGACAGGCTCCATTCATTTGGCGTTATTCACCGATATTCAGAGCGTTGGTTTTGACTGGGTCTCATGTTCCAGCTCACAATGCACCCCCGCCTGCCAATCACATGAATGGGCATTGCCCCTCAACCTGCTATGCTAGCCATTTACAAAGTTCCTCTATTTACTTGAACTTCTGGTTTCACCAGATGGAGGGAATTTTTGGGGTTTCAGCTTCTGCCCATCCTGCATTATGTTTCCCCAGGAAAAGAGTGACGACTGAAAGGACAAAAATAATTAAGACTATTATCAATGTCAGATGGATGGCCAATCAGAGGATGGTGGGTGTGTCCCACTTCCTCCTTTTTTCACAGTGGAGACTGTTTTGCAGACTACAGCATGGGAACAAAGTTACTATTATACCATCAACAGCGATTGCCATTGTAATTTGTTAGTTTCAAATTGGTGATATCCAACCAGCATTGGATGTGTCCCTCATCATCTGTGTGATAATCCAACAAGATTAAAGGAGCTCTTTGTGTTAGCCAGAAGAATTAAGTTATCAGCGGGGACTATAACATCGCTTACATCAAGTTAGGGTCTTCAAGTTGGCAGCAGTGCACTCAGTGTCTGGTAAGGCTTCATAAAAAAATTATCTGGCACACATGAAGTGATTAGTTTTACCTTTCTGGCCGGAGCAGCATCAGTTTGTTTGGATATAAGAAGAATTGGGTAGACAGCATAAGCAGTGATGGCTGCCATGATGGAACAGACAAAAAAAATCTATATACCTGTAGAAATTTGAACTTTTTCAACAGGAAAGAGATGTCACAGTCTTGGTGACACTGTGTAAAAACACCACAACAGTGAATGCTAATCATGCTGATGGTATTGCAAAAGAAAAAAAATAGAAAGAGAACCTCACGGATTACCACTTTAACCAGGAGCTTCAAGGATTTCATATGATGCAGATATCTACTTAACCACAGCATATTGTTGTCAGTGTGTGTGTGTGTGTGTGTGCGCATGTTTGTGTGTGTAAACGTGCGAAAATGAGAGTGGTTGAGGTAGCAACTCCTGTGAACAGAGGAAAACAGGAGGAAGAGAAAGGGAAAGCAGAGAAATTGAGAGGGGGGCTTAGTGTCGTCAGCTGTGTTGGTGCTTAGCGCTGTGTGAGAAATAAATTTTCTTGCTGTGACCACAGAGCGGGATAGCTTTAGGTTACCTTCAGGAGAAATGGTCCTGTAACAACTTTTTCCCCTTCTAATAACATGTTATACATCTACGCCGGGGCCCGTGCTCCTGCGAGTCTGGACCCAATTCTGTACGCTTCTCTCAGACAGTATCCTTTCCTCCTCTGGGAAATTAATATCATTCTCTGGAGAAGACAGCAGACATCTATAAATTTCCTCCTTTAAGAAGCAAATCAAATCAATATTGCTGCAACAGCTAAAAGGCTCTGTTTGTTTTTTCGCTGTGTTATGATAATTCTCCACACCAGATATTTTATATAGAGATTTATGAAGCAGACATGTGCAGTGTGTTTGCATAACACACCAGTGACAGAACTGTGAATAATTCTGATTTGCAGTGCAGCAGTTATAACTCACAATGAATAAACCACTGAGGTTCCTTACCGGAGGTGCCGGGGTGGGCAGCTAAAGACGGGTAATTTATTATGACTGAGTATGTGAGAGAGCAAAACGCTTTGTAAAACATTTATCAGAAACTCAACACAAAAGCATTCAATTGATCATAATAAATAATAATAATAAAAAAAAAACAATCACTTGACAATAAAATGAATTTACACCACATTTAATTCACTTCAATACTGATGACATATTGTGAATTCAGTCTTGTACCATGGCACTTGAAATTCTCATGAAATATAACCTACTGATTTACATGGACAAGATTTATTTTTTCCTGACACTCAACTCAAACTAATTTATTTCAGTTGGAAATATCGATTGCGCCTGCATTACGTACTGTGAGGTAGAATTAAGAGCCGCAAAATCTGCGTTAGGAGGAAGTCGTGTCTAGATGGTAACCTTAGATTTGTAAAACTCTCACACAGTCCCTAACTCTGCCCAAACCTTAACCCTAAATGCACAAATCCAGGGTTACCATGTGGACAGGACCTGGCAGAAACGTGGGCTGGTGGATGGCTCAATCAGTGACATGACTTAACCTTAACCAAGTCGTTAACTAAGTAGCTAATGTTTCCTTCACTAAAGAAGTGCAAAATTCATGTCCATGTACTCAAATTGTACACTATTGTACTCTACTGATTAAATTTCAAGACTGTTTCATGAACTGTGATGATAGTGGGTTGTGTGACTTATCATGCACTATCCTGTGAGACTTTCACTCGCTTTTCTGACAACTTTAATCCAAAAATAGAAAATACAGCAGCTTCTGATCAAAAAGAGAAAGTAAAACTCCTCCCTTATTTTTTTTCTCTTTTTGCAGTTTTGAAACTTTATAATAATAATAATGACAAAACAACCCAGAACATTGTGTAGACGACAGTGCACACTGTTTTTCATCTGCTTTCCAGTAAATTATAATCCTTTCAGTGCACCAAAATTATAGGGAAGGGTTTCCTTGGCCATTTTATTGCTTCATTGTAATGTTTTGATTAGAGCAGGCAGTCCACTCCCCTGTGAGTGTATATATTTTTTCTTTATTTAAACAGACGGAAAATTGAAAGGGACACAGAGTATGAAAGACACGAGAAGCCATCACTGTCGGGATTAGATGTTGTTATTATAATTAGAAAACAATCAAATAACTATGATGTAAATGTAATTAAAACCTGATTAATCTGATTAAAGCACGCTGCACATATTGAAACGCAAACTGCATGCGCATGTTATCAATTTGTCAACTCTGTCAAAAAAGCTGTGCTGAGAAAATGGCTGCAGTTTAATATTGTACAACATTTTACAGTATCATATTGAATTTCATTGAAAAATGACCGGTAAACTTAATAGTTTTGTATAAAATAATACGAGCTGTTTCTAAACTGGGTGCATCTATATTCTTTTTATTGGTTTCTTATTTTTGGTTTATGTAGTCCTAAGTTTCCACAGAGACAGTGGCCAGCTACACAATAAAGTAAAAAAAAAAAAAATGTTTCCAAAGAGAAATACAGTTAGCCTATTTGCTCATTATTTAGTGGTAGCTTATGACAGAGATAAATTGTCTAAGGCCAGTCTTCACTGTTTAAGGCCAAGTATATCTGCTAAGGTTTTCAGATATGTCGAGAATCTGCCTTGTGGAGCCTGGAGACTGAGGAAACGCTGCAAACTGAGAGCTTTGATACATAAATCACATTTTAGTGGCCTGTCAGGTCAAATGGCCTGTATTCTGTTTCCAGTCATTTGAAAGAGCAGTATCGGTCATTAATGTAAGGCACAAAATGGAAAATATGAGGAATAAACGTATAGCATTGCGTCTCGTGAGTTAGTTCATGATATAACCTTTCACCTCAAGGGAGAAAACGATGATACATGAACATAAAGGCGTTTGTAGATAACACATGTATCTTTCAGTTACCAATTATGTGAGAGCTATATTAAAGGGAGGGAAATGCAGAAGCACTGGTACTGTTGCAACAAACATTTACGGGTTCCATCTAAAGATGAGGGATTGCAATGGTGGATGATAGGACTTTATTTTAAAATAGACTTAATTAATTCCATGCCTTATCTGATCCCTTTCTTTTTATCCCCTTTGCTATTTTTGGTACCATCCTCCTTTCTCCCTGCTGTGTGGCTGGTTGCTGATGATGGAGAAGCACAGTGAAGTGAAGTCTTCCTTAAGGCTCCAGTCTGAGCTGATTATGTCTGTAAGTAGCTCTGCATGAATTTCAGCCCTCAGGTTGGCTAAAATTCAGTTTTGGATCACATATTTGACATGCAACCCTGATGGCTAATGAGGCTTGCTGAGCTGAAGCAAGCCCGAGCTTATTCCTCTTCTCCTCGCCTTGCAAGGCCCAGTCAGGACGGACTGGATGTATTATCTCTAATTACTATGACAGATGTTTGTGGTGAGTATTTTTTTAAACATTTATTTATCCAGGGAAAGTTGACTGAGCATGCATGCTATTTTTCAGTAACACCCTGTTTCACACACACACGCACACACACACACACACTTACACACTTTCACATGTGAGAGCTGCACAGTCTTCTACTATTGGGCACTAAGCTTCACTGGAGCCACTGTGAACTGAGGCACCTTGGTCGTGGTTGCTGAGGGAAATGAGAGTGTTTCTCATTCATTTCCCTGCACTGCACATGGAGAATTTAAGGAATGCTAAACATTATCGCTGGTATATGAATATACCTGTCTGTTGTGTGTCGAGACATCATTCCACATTTGCACTGACTTGGCTGCAGCGCTCTGGTTTGAGTCATTTCAGGCACACCCAGAGATGTGTTAGCAAATGCAAAGTGATATTTAAGCTTGTTGTTGTAAAGTTTAAGTCCAGGCTGAAATCAAAGCCAAATTTGTTTTTCCCTCAAGAGCCTTGTTCTGATTGTAGCACAATGGTGAGGTCACTGTCAGAAGGCAAAAACAGCCACAAAGAAAGCCGAGATGTCTTTGTTGTCTGTCATGGATGCCTTAAGCCAACTAAACAGAAAGCAGGAGACAAGAAAGAGGCATTCATAACAAGGCAATTACACCCTATTCTGATAATTGGCATTGATAGATGAAGGAAACCAAAATCCAAATAAACTCAGACACCCTGTGGGCCCAGCAGCTGGGGCTTCACATCACAGATACTTCACAAGGGATGAGGAGAATCGCGCTCGTGCTCAGTGTATACTTTGTGTGTGTGTGTGTGTGTGTGTGTGTCTTACCATCATCATCTTGTTTCCTTTCACAGTCTGTCTGACAGTGCAACCTTGCCACCTCGGACCTCTCCCACTGTGCAGTTCAGAAACAGTGAGTTTTTACTGGTAATTGACTCCATTTGGGCACCTCGAGGCTCCTGTGGCGACACATTTCAGTTTGATTCATTGCCACCCCCCTCTCACCCCACTCACCTCCGCCCACATACACCCCCCCACCCCCTCACCCAACCCCACGACTCTCCCTAACTTAAACCTTGTTGGACAAATTAAAAACAGTTTAAACTTCTGCACTGGCTTGCATCATGAACCCATAAACACAAAGTGCTTTGGTCATTTAAGACAGAGACTCTATGATTATCTCTGCTCCTTTAACTCACAAATCTAATGTGGGTTCGGCTCCAGGCCCCGACATGTTAGAGACATTTTATTGTGTTTGAGGAGGAGAGTGGAAACGACAAGCATACTGTTCTTCATGCAAACCAGCTATCAATTCTGCAAGAATGAGGGAGCACCTCAGCACACGGGAGGCAATCAGAGATGTACAATTGGTGAAGGCAGTTGATTTGTGGGATTTCAGTCTGGTCAACAGTAAAAAAAAAAAAAAAATGTTGGTATTTTATGCTTCTGCATTAAAAATAAATTAACCATGACGTTTCCCAAATCTTAACCATGACGTTACCCTAACCTTAACCAAGTAACTTTAGTGGCTAATGAAGCAAACTAACTAACTAAAAGTGAAAATCCTGACATGCAAAAGCATTTATTGGTTTGCTGCAACAGTCAAAACTTCAGTGAGAGATGGAAATTAATTGTGTTCTTGTGAGAGATTTTAGGAGAATGTTTTTTGGCACTAATGTTTCTGTGGGTTGTAGTCGTGCCACCTGGTCATTGTGAATTTAAATTGAACTGAGCAGATCCATGATTCAGAGTCCACAACATCAAAAGGAAATCAGGATAATAAGCCTTAAACGCTAACTTTCTGATGGCTAATGATCCTCAAATTGACTGTCGGGTTAAATTAGAAACCTCAGGGCCTAACACTAACCTACAAACAAAATATGCTACTGACTTTTACTTTGAAAGGGATGCTTTGAGAAGTTCTGAGACATCAACAGAGGCAGAGTGACCAAGAAACAGCAGACAGAGAAAACTGAGAGACCCTTTCTTTCCTCGGCCGTCTCTCCCACAGAGGCTAGAGTTACTTGGCTGTGACTGATGGATAATAACAATGAAAACCTCCCGACACATTACCCCTCCATATTTCATAGCACATTATTTTGTTATTTCTTGTCATCTTGGAGCTCTCTTTTGTTCTCTTACTTTTCAAGATCTGGAACGCTGTTTTTAGTCCTCAAATAAAAGATAAAAACACCAGAGAATTTTTTAATGCAACCACACCGACACTTCAAACAATGTGTCAGATGCCCTAAATTCTCTACATGCACATTTTATCTTGTTTTTCTAAAGCCGTGTCAAATATTTTTACCATGCTGGGAAAGTATAAGGAGTTTGGAAATTTAATCATGTGTTCTACCCTGCAGAAGCAACACGACTGTAATTTCCTACACAATAACACCCAAACCAAATGCATTAACAGCTTAGCTGCAACCATGCAGTTATCTGTGTCACAGTATGTGTATGCGTCTGTGCACTCGTGTTTTCTGGTGTGTGTGTGTGTGTGTGTGTGTGTGTGTGTGTGTGTGTGTGTGTATGTGTGTGTATGTGTGTAAATTTCCATCTACGCATGTCTGTCTATGGTGTAAGCTCAGCAATAGTACATGGCACTTGAGAACTGACATTTAAGGTTAAATGTGTAAAAATTTTCTCACATAATGATATTTCACAATATGTGCATGTGTGTGCATGTACTATATGAGTGGTTATATATTTGTTGGCCTGAATAGATGCAGTTTAATCACAGCACCAAACTTTTTCGGGGTGTTTGCGCCGCTCTGTGTGTGTCGGGTTCATAATGGGGCCATTGAACAGCTTCAGCTCACCTCACACTCACACTGACACCTGCAGCACTCTGCAAATTGGCAGGCAGTGGTGGTTTAATATACTGCGCTGTGAGGACTTCATAAATCTCCAGCAACCTAGCTAATAGTGCAGCTTTAAGGCCACTGAAGAGCGAGGGCCAGGCCAGATGCACAGTGCATGATTCATTGAAATTTTTCCCCTACAATGTCATGATGACACCTCAAAAATTCTAAATATACAGGCATAATATACTGATAGAGCAAATATTTGCACCATTCTGGGCAGAAACATATAAATTTAATGTCCACTTCGATACATTTTCATGGTTGTAAAAAGAAAACACTTAAGTTAACCACAAAGTAAAAGTCTGTAACTCTAGATGACCTTGCAGTCACATGGCCAGCGGCACCGATGTGTTAATGAAAGTGACACGTACTCAGCTCAGCCTGAAACTTGAGTCTTAAACAAATACGTACAAATCACTGCCCTGATGTGTCCAACACCGCTTTCACAGTGCCTGTTCTCAAAGCAGACACGGGAAAAAGCAGTTCTCCTGTCCCTCCAGGTAAATACACCTGTATATTTATAAATTTTTATGTAAGCATTACATAAATATTGTCACAAATTCGTTGACATAAAGTTGGAGCATGCGGACTGGTGGTGCCTCCTGAAGTGTAGAGCGATACACAAAGAGCTCTTTGTGTTGCATGTGAGCATTTAAACATGCTCTCACACTTTAACACAACTCAAACTTCAGCAAGATCCTAACAGACATACAATTAAAAAAAAGTGTGTGCCACGCATTCATAATGCCGGTATTGTTTGCAAAATCATTTGCACGCTCATTATGTTTGCATCATTTTCTTTGATTCCTCCTTTAAAGGCTTAAATATCTCCTGATGCACTTCATGTTTCCCAGGTGGGCTTATTTTTATTCTTTAAAAGGAGTAGTGTCTGTGCATCAGGGGTCAGGCGTGTGGTGCTGTGCATGCCATTTCTCCAAACACAAGCTGAGTGTGTGTGTGTTAGGGCCCATGTGCTAGTGATTTCAGCCCTCTCCTCTGTGTATGCTGGGATGACGGGCTGACGTTCGGCCTGCCTGGTGCCGAAAGCACCGCTGTTCACAGTGGACCCAGAGCAGTGATTAGCTGTGAAGGAGCTCCATGTTGATAAAAAGAAGGTATGCTGGCAGCTGAGGGGCTGTAGTGATAGTTGATGAGGTGAGTATGCCACTAAATAAGTGAATAGATTACTGAGAATGAAGTGTGTATACTGTCTTATATATCTCAGTGGATGTTAAGCTAATAGGTGGGTATAGTGTAAATGGACAGAAAGGAAGGTACACTGCTGCTGATTGGCTGACTGGATTATCCTTGAGAAATGTACTTGTAATTTCCTGTCATGTTTTCTTTGAACAAAGGAAATTTATTATTCATTAATCTTTATTTATAAAATCACTAAGATTAAAGATAAAAATCAATTAAATAAATTCCATGTTAACATGTCATTTAGTTTCTTGTTTTTCTTTTTTTAAAAAAGTGAAAAAAATCTTGCAACAGGATGAGATAAACCCCCTTGTTTCCAGAGCTAATCAACATGTTGCTGATCAAGTGTTCTTGTTAATTAACTTTGTTTCAACATATTTATACAACATATTTATAAAAAGAGAAATTGCATTGGGAAAGGTGGGATTATCTCATCCAACAGGCAGATTTTTTTTATAAAGAAAAACAAAATTTTTAAGACTAAAAATGAGACTATAGGACTTGTTGAAATTGAGTTTTTGTTTTTTTTTTTGCAGTGAACTGAGTCCTAGCCAAGATAAGCAGCAGCACATGAAGTTTCCGACAAAAAAAAAAAAAAAAAAAAAAAAAAACTGAATCAGAGTCCAAAACAAACAAGGATGCAAACTACACGGCTCAAAAAAAATACTAGTAAACAATATAAATCAATAAAACAGATAAAGCTGAAGAAAAGACTTTAAGGGGAACAAGTTTCTCAAAGGTTATCCAGAGGACGGTTCCACAATGCTTTGCTTCCAAGTTTTAATCTCCCTGAATTGTTTGAAAATTCAGTAAGTTTTGTAATTTGTGATTTTGATAAACACTGAAGATAAAGACAATTTAATGTATGCTGGCAGGCCTTAAATCACCTGTTTTTCTTCTAATGGATAGGGTTTTCCATATTGTCCTCGTCCTGATTTGTATTTCATGCATGTATAGTAGCCCTATGCTAATACACGTGGCTGTCAGCGTTCCTGAACGACTAATGAGAGCAGGTGCAGATTCCTTCTTGGACCTCTCCAGTCCAGGATGTTGCTGTCTGTCTCACCGCCTCTCTGGTGTCTGTCTGGCTCCTCTGGACAGGGATTCACATCGGACCTGCTGTGGCCATTTGTCTCCTTATTTCCATGGGACCCTTTTTGGGCAGATTCTTCTGGGGTTGTGTAAGTCCTTGGGTGTGAGGAAAGGAGACTGGAAATCTCTAAAATCCCGGTGGATTTGCCCAGAGTCTTTTGATTAGGGAATGTCACGCTGTTGTTCTCAGGAATGTTATGACAGGACCAACATCCTCTTTGTGCTTGGCAGATGTTCCACATCACATTGTGAGTGGTATCAATCACTCCTTAACAAGCCAAGGAAAAAAGGTGCGGGCAGCAAATTGCACAAAAACCATGGATGTGTTATGACAGCTATTCATGTCTATACCATTTAGTCTGCACCTGTCTTTCTGTACTATCCTAATATTTAACTGTGTGCTGTAGGACATCTCACACTATATGCCTTATATCTTATAATCTGCATCTGACATTTATGTGATGTGCAAGGACCAGAGTGGCTTCCCTATGTTATTCCAGAGGGGGGCACTGTCTCAAAAGGCATTATAACACCTTTTGAGGCACCATCTTCCGCTACTTACTGTGTTGTGGCTCTTTATGTTGTATTTTAACCTCAGAAGCATGAGCATCATGCTTGAAAAATTCATACAATATGATAAAAATGATCTGTCACAATGCAAATGTGTGCGTGTGGTGTATTTAAGCCTATCCTGCAGAATGGTAGCACTGAATCCCATTCAGTGACAACTAAAATGTCAGAAAAGTGCATTTTATGAGTTTCTGTGTGTATGATAAATTTGTGGATGAGTTGCTATAACGCTATCTCTCCATTAGTGAGGTACAATATGCAATGGCCTTAAAACTATTCCTCCATAATGTCACTTTGAGACGTAGCTTTATAGCACAGCTTGCCGTATTCTGCTACAGAGCAAACATTGACTTTGCAAGAGAACGCTTGGCAACGAATCAAATAGTGATTATTTACGAGACCAGAGGAAAGGCTTTTTTTTTGTTTTGTTTTTCATTTTTATGGCATCGGGAATAGGAGAGGGTCTAGCGAGGCCTGACCTCATCACAGTTAGTAGCTCCTGTGTTCGTGTGGCTCACAGTTGCCGTTTTATTGTCCGTATGTTCTTGGTTTTGGGTTAAACCCACTGCACTCTCGCGCCAGTGTTCTGAGGTCATATTTGGATGTTGGAGAAACAATCCTCTTGAGCAAAGTGTTTAGAATGTAATTGGGACTTTGCTTCCCCATCAGCAGAATTTGATCAATTTCTGCACCATCTTTAGGGTTCCTGTTTCTTCTTTAGTTCTGATTATGGCTCCAACACGTGAAACACAAGACCCTAAAGTCACCCTGCCTTTATTTTTTAATTACTGCAGGTGGTTCTGTCAGAGTGGACCAGTTAAATGAAGGCTCAATTTCCAGTAGATGGCAGTAGTGGGTAACTCTCAAACAAGGCTGCTGCAGTGCACTGCAGTGGATATTTGAGTGCGTTCATTAAATAGTCTATAATGAGATGAAGTGTTTCAGATGTGTTAATTTTCTTTTCTTTCTTTCTTCCTTCCTTTCTTTCTTTTTTTGGTTTCCAGGTGTTCCAGGTGCACAAGAAACTAGCAATTGACTTATTTTAATAAGAAAATAGTCAGTATATTCAAGGTGATGACAGAGCGGGCATGAGTGTGTATAATCTATGACCCCAATGTAACCCTTTTTTTCCAGTCACCTTGGACTTTTTTCTCTGCTTTCAGAAGGATTGTGTGTGTGTGAGCATGTGTGTGTGTGTGTGTGTGTGTGTGTGTGTGAATAACATGTGTGCACACATAGCAGGCTTCAGTCCAAGGGGTAATATAAGACATTACTTTGTAGTGCAGAAACGGACCTGCATATACAAATTTATTGCACTTCATTCTTTGTATATTTTTTTTTACGATAGTAGTTTATTAGTGAAATTAGAATCAGCATAAAACCTACACTTGATGAAATGGCAAAGTGTTTTTTTGTTTTTATGCCTAAAAATATAAGAGAAGACCTCACATTAATACAGAAAGTCCAGATACAAAGCAGAGGATGAGTGGAGAACATGTTGTACGTCCTGAAATTAATAATATCCACTCAAAGTTGATCTTTTTTTCATCTGATGTGCATCCCATTGGGTGGACCTACAAACCATGGACTGGAGAATTACATAACAGCTCATGTGAAAGGCCTCATATCAAAAATGTATTTGTTGATTGGGAAAGTGTTGTCTGGTTGTCGAGCCAATCATAGTCTGTAGGGTTCACACACAAAACTACACACCTGTGGCTCTCATACTTTTTATAGCTGTAGCTGTTTTGATGAGGAACGCTAACTAGAGAAAGGGATGTTTTCATAAGTTAATGATTTCCTCTGTGAATGAAAACATGCAGACAGGAAAGCTGAATTCTTCATACTTGTTGCCTCTCAAAAGTTTAACTCTGTCCAGGCTAGATGATTCATGTTCTTCCAATTTTCTTTAAAAGC
The DNA here is from genome assembly GCF_902150065.1 of Myripristis murdjan. NCBI lineage: Eukaryota > Metazoa > Chordata > Actinopteri > Holocentriformes > Holocentridae > Myripristis > Myripristis murdjan. The sequence continues at coordinate 17,868,602 of NC_043983.1, read as the reverse complement.
AGCAAATCTAATTGTTACCGTTCCTAAATAGGATAAAAGAGCTAGTTGTTTTGGTCCGATGTCATCTGCAACAGTAATGAAAACGTCTTGGTGGGGGGGATCTGGTAAAAGTTTAACACAGATGAAGTTTATCGACATTTATCTGGATGCAAAGATGTTGGTTCAGAGATTTATCAAACAGATCTCCACTGATGAGAAAAACAACCTCTAATAAGGACGATGTCTGAACATTTTTTCCTGTCTTTAATGAAGTTTTCAGAATGGCAGTCACAGCATAAATCAAGCATAGCCAGAAAAAAGTCTTATATCCACTGATCCCTTCTCTGTTATCCTATTCCCTTCTGTTAGCTTTTAGCCATTCAAATACTGTTTGCACTGCATATGTGTGTGTGTGCGCGTGTCCTCGGGCGTGTGTGTTTGTTGTGCGTGTGTAACCCAGGCCTAAATTGTAGGGAGGATTGTTTCCAGGAGGTCGTAATGAAACACAGATCATTTCATCACAGCGTAAACTAATAAAGCGGGACAAACAACAGCTCACGAACATAATCAAAACTGACGACAAGTGACAGGCGAGCATTAGCTGTGTTTCACAAAATTAACATTTTACTCTCTAGCAGGGCTAAAAGTCACATTTGAAAGGGCTGTGAGTTCTTCATGGAAGCGATTATGTGGCTGGCCCCTGGCCCTGTGAAGACCCTGACAGAGACAAAAGGTCAGAGGTCAACCAGACCATTAGCAGCCTCATTATGGGGCTTCGCTTCACATTTCCATGCTGTAGACAGAACAGTACCAGAGCTAGGACTAAAACAAGAACAAGATTAGAGGCCTCAAAGCCACCAGAATCATTGTGCAGCTCTGCACTGTGGTCTGTGTGTGTTTGTGTGCGTGTGCACGTATGTCCGTGTTTCTTTAAGAGCATTAGCCACTTGCAGTGCTTCTCCCCACTTCATTAGAGAGCTATCTCTGCAGAGAGTGAGCTTTACGTGGCAGCTGAATACACCCCAGACTGAAAGTCATCATAATCCAGTTGATCTCTGAGATGTTTGCTCTTGCTTTAGTAGTCTTGATTTCTGTGATAACCCAGTTAGACTGTTGCTCTTTGAAGGATGTCGAGGCTTAGATTTATAATGGTACGCTGCCACAAAGTAATCGCAGGGAAGAACACTATAAAACTGTTGGTTTAAATAGTTTAGGCTTAAGTTACAGTTGTGAGCTAAAAATAGCACTAATCGAATCAGGCGATCCTCTTGATCTCTTGGGCTCTCCTGATAATTCATCCAAAATGAAGGCAGTGTGGGCCGTCATAGGGGTGTCTGTTGTTTCTGGCAGTGTTGGTGTAGATTAGAAAGCTAAGAGCCCTGTTTCATATTCATGGGCTGATGGGGGGATGGTATGGTGAGAGGAATTTTACCCGCCTCACTTGTCTGCTACTGCTCGTGTATTGTCACACTTTTGAGCATGCACAAACACATGCACACACACATACACACATATATATACATGCACACATTCACACAAAGCCCTTGCAATGGTTTGTGACTCTAATGGCCCTTCCTTTGGGGGCACTTTTAATTGTTTGGTCATCGTCTCCATGCTCAGTGTGTCACAGTCAATAAAGCCACATTAGAGGAGACAGGAGGTGAGGGGTGAGGGGGCCAACACAGGGGGTTAGGACCTCAACGTGGAGACAATATAAAGCGTTGAAACCCTCCCAGAGTGGCATTCTCCTGCTATCAGAGCTCCATGGAGGACAGGCTGTCACTGTGGCCCATTGTAAGGCCAATGACTCATTCTTACTTGGGGAACAACTTAAAAAGGTCCCAGGGATTTCACAAAGTAGGGACAAACCCCTTGGATCTGCTTCTGATTCACTGTGTGTATGTGTGTGTGTGTGTGTGTGTGTGTGTGTGTGCGTGCCATTGTCTGTGTAAGTCCTTGTGCTAGCCTGGCACACAAACAATAAATGCGAATGAGGTAAGCTAAAGCTCACAAACCGTCTCCGTAATTCGTCCAATCAAATTCAAACGCTGGGTCATTCCTGATCCGATATCATTTACTTCTAGCAAACCATATAATTTTTGGTTACCTTGGCTAATGTTTGCAAAAATAACACAAAGTCTCTCGAGCAGAAAATAAACCACGCAGAGGTTTAATTTGGCTCATATGTTAGAGCAAAGGGCTTTTACATGCATGGCTGCAGTTCTTTATTTGATGTAACTTGCTTTTAAGCTGCTGTCAGTGATAGCCATAACATGTCACCAGAACCTGGGAACTATGTGATGGTGACTGTGATAACCCCGTGCTGTGGCTGAGCCTCCGAGTCTCCCAGAGAAAACCCCGGTCTTAACTGTCACCCTCAGCATCTGCAGACCACCAAGCTAGTCCTGGTGACCTCCCCGTGACCCGCTCCACCTCACTGTCATGAACTCTGCTCACCACACACCCGGCCATCTATCTAAGCCCTGCAGTCCACAGTACACTTTATACAATTCATATGTAGAGCTGAGCGTTTTATTTCTGTCTTGTATTGTGTTCAAGTTTACTATGTTATGATAGCTGTTTCTTAAAGCAGTCATCTGGTCCGGCTTTTGGCGCGGAATGCGATCCAGATCAGATATCTCTGTCTGATGCATGGACTATCAGAGGCAAACAATAATTCAAATTCAAAGAGGAAATTTGTTTTGCAGCCATGGTATAAAAAAATAAACACAACAAACATCAACCAATAAAAAAATGTTAAAAACATATGTACCACTCTGTTCCATTATATATGTATAGGGCTGAATGCACAAACTAGCACAGAATGAGATAGTCATTACTGTAAATGTGGGGCTTGCTGAAAGTGTAATGAATCTAACTGATAACAATATGTGCCATGCAACGTGTTGATCAGGGCAGAGAATTAATCCATTTGCTAATAACTGAATTTATTTAACACAGAGCATTAAGAGCATTGTAATAGCAAATCCAGTCAAAGTTCCCTTTTTAAAGGTTGCATGCTAATTACTATTTATGCAGTTATACAAAATTTGAAATATAATTATGATGCTGTCTTCATTTTAACGTCCTTGATTCCACACCAGCCGACACGTACCAGCAAAATTTTAATTCCTATGATATGACTTCTTTAAATAAGAGACAATGGCACTAAACACAAAGTTTCTGGAATGCTGATGATATTAATTGCATGAATTGCTTTGTCAAGCGTGGGTTTCATTCGTGCTATCAAAGTAATTTCCTCAAGGGGTGGATCTCTTCTCAGTGTCAGGTCTTGAGCCAGAGTTCAGCTGGACCCTGACAGCTGCGGACTCGTGGAAACATAGCAGCATGGCAGCAGCGCTAACTCGCACGATGACCCTAACTGTCCTAAATAACCTGGATAGAGTGATCGCTGGCTCAAATGTCAAGACAGGGATCAAGTTGCGTGTACTTTCATGTATTACCGTTTGCAAACTCATGACATCCATCGGTTTGACAGTAATCTGACAAATTGCAATGTCTTGTTGTCATGTCACTGCAACACTGCAGCTGTGCCCTCATACAGTTTTGAACTACAATTTAAAATCACAAAAATGAAATTAAAAGTCACAATTTTGTCTAATAATGACATAGTGGATACAACTATTATCGAGTTATTGATCACTTTAGACAATGGGTCTCACGGTAAAGAAACATCCTCAGTCCATAAATCATAAGGCAAAGAGAGACAACAGGGGTCCAATAAGAGGCACTCCACATCCACAGTCCAGGACACCTCTACCCCCCCTGCTCTCTCTCTGCATGGACTAGTCCTTGTTGGGCACATAACTCAGATGTGTGCTTGGTCATACTCTTCACTCCAAATAAATCTTGGCCACTTTATGAGCCCTGGCTTACTAAAGCTGTCTCATTCTTCAGCATGGACCAATGAGGTCTCCCTTGGGAAGGTCGCACATATTGTCTTTGTTTGGGACATCAAATGCGTCTTTTGTGTAGAAAAAAAAGCACAAATGCTCATTCTGACCCTTACTTTTGTGCACCATGCCTCTGTGATGCCCACTGTACAACAAAACACTGAATGTCTTTAATTAATTCTCTGTGGCAGTGACATCAGAGTCTCACAACCTAGGACTGGGACTCACCATGTACATGGAATTATTAGGACCAACCTGGCCAATTAGCACCGGGGGTGGATATGGGAAGCCAGACTCTGAGGTTAAGTCTTTATCCTCTCTGGCCTCCAGTTTAGAACCCACCTGCCAAACTAATTTATGATCCTGTTAAGAGAAACATTGCCCATGATCTCGAAAGGCAGGATTCCTGGCCCCAGTGCTGCTACAGTATTTCACGATTATCAGGCTATCCCTAGCGGTGTTATAAAACACCTCATATTACCACGCTTCCCCCTGTCTGTCTCTGCCTCACTCTCTTTTACACTCTCTCTGCGGTTGGTAACAATGTGAGGCTCATTCAAGAGGCCATATTTTCTTCCAAAACCCGAACTGGTATGTGAAGTCTTTAAAAGCAGAGTGAATGGTCATAAGGGTGTAGGATGTAATGGTCTTTAAGACAGGGAGTTGGCCAAACTGTAGGATTTGAGGCTCCTTGAGGCACAGTGGAGGGACCTTACCACACTATTATGAATAGCCAGGGGCCTGAAAAGTGAAAGACACAATAGAGAACAAGCCTCCCTGTAAGGTATGCATTCTCTTTACTTATTGGGACACTAATTTGCACTCCCCCCTCACTGTTCTTGTGTAGTCATTAATTTGATCAGATAAATATTTGTGAGACGTTTCCAGTGTGGTTTGCTTGTCTCTGAGTGGATGCATGTTTCGCTGAGGGTAATGTTAATGTAGCATTGGGGGAAGTTAAAAGTCACTAAGGGAATGCCCAAAACAGTGTTTCTCAAAGAAGTGTTTTATTGGCAGGTCTTTCACTAAAGCGTATAATACTGGTGTTGATTTTAGCTGGCTCTCCAGACGAACTGCAGTTAGCCCAGTCAATGGCACTGTTCAAGGCCTCTACATCATTCTCTCTCAGCAGAGCCGTGACTACCTCGTAAAGCTGCTCATAAACTGACACTAACAGGGCCAGCTATGCCCCAATACATAAAGCACCTAAAGCAACACACAAATGCACTAACTACACAGCATTAACAACAACTCTTAGAACCAGTTTCACCTGAGTACACCTATCATAGCATCCATGGTAAAGAGGTTTAAAGCAGATGTGTGGTAAATCTAAATATATTAAACATTATAACAGGCTTTTTTAGGCTTTGTAATTAGTATGTCATTGCCTTCAAAAGCTACCCATAGTGATTTAACTGAGAACTAAAAAAAAAAAAAAAAAAAAAAAAAAAGAGTGCACAGGGCTGAATTAAGACATGAAGTCTAAAAACCTCTTTAGTGAGATGAAATATTATAATCTTCCACAGTATGAAGAGATTGACCTGTCACGCCCACACTGTAATGAGCAAGGGCTCCATATTAGCTCAAATAAAGACCAATTGTGAATTAGCTGCTGCTTAATCCTGCTATCATCTGAAGTAAGAACAAATGTCCAAAACCAGTCACTGCTTGGCTACGAATCAGTTTTGTGTCTTTGTTTGTGGTTTTAATTGTAACCGACTGAGGAGAGCAAGCAGAAAGACTTAAATCTATTATGCTGGTGTCATTAAGGCAAGCTTTCCCACCAGAACATCACTTGAAAAAAAAGGTGCAGATTCCCACCAAAGTGGCATAGAAATACAGCCAGGGAAGCGATGGCAGGTCTGTGGAGAAACATCCTCATTTTCCATGAAAATTGTTAAATTAAGAAATCTTTGAGGTGAAAAAAATTCCAATCAAATGAACCAACAAACTGAACAGACAAAGGGGGTCAAAGGTTTTTGTTTTTTGCTGTGAATAGAGGCACAGTGACTGAGGGATGAAGACAGAGCAGCATTTAAGGGCCCACAAAGCTGTGCATTTAAATAAACAGGGTTACGTCCTCCTCTTTTGGGCCCAATGAAGTCCATCAAAGAACATGGTAATGCCCCACTGAATGGATGCAAGGACTCCCAAACTCCTGCCTTTTCACTTCGTGTGAAAGAATGTGACATAAAAAACACAACATCCCCCCCTCCCATGGAAAAACAGACATAAACTGAGCTTTAAATATTTTCTGCCCTGGTTACAGCTTTAAATCATTATTGTGGTTGCCATGTGGGCCGTTTTGCAATTTGCAGATGTCAATATTTGTGGGGAGTTAATGAATGATTTTGTGCCCTTAAGTAGTAAAACCAAAAATAGAGGAATCAATAATAATTGGTGAGGGGCAAAAACAGTCCCAGCTGCAGTGGAAAATGTGTCACTGTTGTTGTAGCCAACAAAGCCATGTGTCTACCAATGCACAGATTCTAATCATCCATTGATTTACTCTACTGTGAGATAACTGATGAGCTAGTTCATCAAAATGAGAGATTATTCATATAGAATTGTATTTTCCACACAGATATATAGTCTATGAACATGTATGCCTCTATACCAAATACTGTCATATGTTTTTTTCATGTGTAGCCCTTAGATGTTGAATAGAAACATTTAACTTATATGTGTATATATGAAAACAGTGGATGCATACATTTGATTTGTAATATATGTTCAACATGCATGTTTATATGAATATGTGCCGATTTTCAAATTTGTTTCATATCTGGGTATTTCATATGGTCATATATCAACGCTGTCCAGTGAAAACCACATGTTTCTAAAATGTCAGTTTTTCAGAGACTAAGAAAAACAGTCTTGCTTTTAGTTTGACAGCTGTGTATTTGTCAGTTTATCTAATTAGTTTTGACAAACTTTAATATCAAATCAGAGGATTTTGAACTTTCTTAAACCATAGTGAGGAGGGTAAATTATCAAATTAAGTAAAAAGATGAAAATCACCAAAATTGGTTATATGTGTTTTTTACTGGATAACATGAACAATAGAGAAATCCCCTATTTTCACATAATACACTTGTGTACAGGTTCATTTTGGCTTTGTTAATCTAATGTAGCATAATCAAAATAGCTAGTGCTACCTTACACTTGTAAGGTGAGTTGACCTTTTATGTAGAGTGTCTCTTTTAAACGGCAACTTCCTGTGAAACTCTTCACAGCACGAGCCAGAGGTCACAAACAAGAGAAGATGCTGTAACATCTGAATAGACATTATTTGTTCCACTCATCATTTGACCTTGTTCTGACACAGACACACACACACACACCCACACATACACATACACACACACTCACACACAAACAGAGGGAAAGTAGCTCATGTTTATGATAGAAGCTGAGAGATTCTGGGCAAAGTCCTGAGAAAGAGGCAGGTGCTCTCGGCCAGCTCAGTCCCAGCAGAACCACCACGTAGATGCAACTCACTCACTCTGCAAAGCATCGACTTTCCAGCCACTTTTAATTTTACAAGGGCCCAGGGACCACTAGACCGGTGTGTATGAAATCACAGCTCTGGCTCTGAATATGGTGTCTGGGTCTGGATGCTCTCCATGGAGCTCAAGCCTCTCACACACACACACACATACACACACACATTTGCCTGAGTAAATACTGTGGTTCCCCATCTAGAGTCAGGGGTGGGTGGCAGCATCGTGGTGACCTTCAGTGTTGTGTTTATATAAATGCACTACAGGGAGAGTGCAAGGAGACTCTTAACATCTGCTCATTTAACTGTTATCTAGCATCATGACAGTCTCATTTGGCACGTCGCTTTGGCTAGTTAAGGGGACAGAGGGAGCCATATTTTACAATCCAGTTTGAACATTTGCTAAGGGTTGTATTATGTCCAGATAAATGGGAAAATTAGATGGACAACACAGCTTCGGAATGCTGCTCTGTTTTTGGGGCAAATGTCAAGGCTGCTCAGCACAATCATAAAGAGGCCGTGGCTAGATTGTGGTATCTGCTCCGTTTTGTGATAAAGTGTAATTGAGTATACACAGTAGCATGGGTGTTTCTTGCTCTCTCCCTCTCTCTGTGTTTTCAGCAGACACAGCATCTTGTGCCACTGGATGTGATCCCCCTGTTCCCCCATATAAATGATTAAAGCTCTCATTAGTGTTAGGTGATATGGCTGCAGTGGAAAAAGATTTTCTGAAAGAGAGCAAGAAGATGGAAAAAGAAGACAGGAAAGTGGACTGGGAAGGGGGGGTTGGTGGTAAGCGAGAAGAGAGGAAAAAACAGCAGGGTGAGGGAGAGGTGGAAAAATAAAGGGTGGCAGGAAGGAAAAGGGTGGTGAGATGAGTGTGGGGAAACATACAGTAGTGAGGGAAAGAGATGCGGATTAGTGGAATGGATTAGAAATTAAAAGTTGATGGCAAAGAAGGACGGAGAGGAGTTGCAGCTGGGGAACAAATGAGGAGGAGGTTTCAGTCCTATCCTATTGCACGTGGATTTAGTTAAATAAAAGGTTTTTTTCCATAGGAGTGAGTTTGGGGAAGACTTGTTTGTGATTCTAGCGGGAAACAGACTTCCACCTCCTCCATCATGTGGAGCAGAACTCAGGGGGCGTGACACAGGCTCAGGGGCCATGACCTACGTATACGAGATGAGTCTCATCACCTAATCATCTATAATCTGTCATACAATCCCCTTCTACAAACCCATGATTTTGACTGTGACTCTTCCTTAAATAGGTCTCATTAAAGGGATTGCCCTTGCTGTACAGGTTTATTCATCTGACAGGGAGGTCCAACTCAGATGAGCAAACTGAGGTTTATTTGCTTGACTGCTAAAAAATCTCTAGAACACACTTTTCTAAATAAAGCCTGGTAAACTTTACCTTATGTGGTCACGCCTCAAGTATGCCAGTTTTGAGAGAGTAAGTGAGTGAGTGTTTGTGTGTGTGTGTGTGTGTGTGTGTGTGTGTGTGTGTGTGTGTGTGTGTGTGTGTGTGTGTGCGTGCGCGCGGGTGGCCTCCATAAAAGCAGATGTTACAGCACAGCACAGCAATAAATACAACTACTACAGCTTATTGCTTCATCAATGATTTATAGCAAACTACTTTCAACCAATGAAACAGCTCAGCTGCATGAGTAAAAGCTTGGCTTTGGCTCACACCTGTTATCGTTGGCTGTGATAGTGTATTTATCTGCTTCTGGGCCGAAACACTAAGCGCTGAATGCTGTTCCAAGTCCCAGGAGAGATAAGATTTAAAAAAAAAAAAAAAAAATTGAAGGTAAAAATAGAATGAACTGAAACACCTGACACACTGAGATCCAATAAAATGCTACACGGAACGAGGAAGTTAATGATTTTACTGATTTAGTTTTCCCAGAAAACACCTTAATAGTTTTCTGAACTCTCAAAAGCACCACTTCTGAAAATTTGGAAGCTTCCTCAGGAGGCATCAATATGGGTTTTATCCTTTAAGTACTTTAAGTGCCTTAAGTGTCGTTGTCTGATCCTCCTCTCCCACCTCTGACAGGCAAGCAGGTGCTCTTTGCCTTTGTGTTGTCTGTGCAAAAAATTTCAATCATGAAGAAATAATTCTGAAAATGTAGTTACTTGCAACTTTACATCAAAAGAAGTTGAAGTAACCGAAAGGAACAAAATAATTTTGAACTTTCAAATACAGTTTTCCTGCATGGAAATCAATTTGCAGCCGCCTTACAACTCACTGTCAAGAGGGAACATGAGGTCATGACACTGAAATCTGTTTTATCTGGAATCGAGACAGAAAGAGGAGAGGAATGAAGAAGAAATAAGGATAGTGCCTGAAATTCAACTTTTTTTTTTTTTTTTTTATTGCATACAAATGTTATTTATAGGGACAGCTGATAATTACCTATAATCGAATTTAACCAATGGGATGTACTTAACTAGTCAAACCACAACAAAAGGTGATGTGTCTTACAAAGGGCAGTAGGGGAAAAGTGAAACTGAAATTGAAAAATACAGGTGCTGAAACGTGGATTTAATTGTTTTTCTCCATTTTTGACTGAAAAGGACGGAGAGGAGTTTGAGGTATCTGCAGTTAACTGCCCAAACTACCCAAGCACAACAAAATGTAGTGAAACTAACAAGTCAATAACAGCTGAGCAGCTCTCCAACACTGCATACTGTTTATAGTTTTTGGTGATAACATGGCCTAAATGAGATATGACAGATATGAATACCCATGACACCAATCACCCCATGAGCTGTGATTATGCAAGTCTAGAGACACGCTTTCACATTCAGCACGCCATGAGAAAGGTCATTCCTGCGTCAAGGTTGCACATCTCAACTCTCTCCACCCTCGTCTTATTGCTGCTGTGGAGCCGCCCTCGATAAGGCGCTGGTATGTCTTGTTTGGATCTGTTCCCAACGCACCCCACCTGACTTTTCAACTCCTATCTTTCATGACAGGTCTTGATTGTGTATAGCTGTTAGTGGTTTACCATATTATTAACACTCGTTGGTGGTTGCTCACTGTCTCATAGCCTCTGGGCTCCTCACATTTCTGCGAGCCGGAATTTTAAAAGGATGTTCCAGAGAATGGTGAGAACCAGTATGCCGAGAACCAGATGGGAGAGAAAGAGGCAAGAAAAGGGGAGATGCTATCTAAAATGTGCAGAGTGAGCGATTTTCCGTCTGTTCATTTTTGACAAAGAAAAGCAATTAACAAGCACTGTGGAGGCTAATACTTCTCATTACAGACCTTTGACAGCCTCAGACAGGCACCGTACAAAAGAAGAAATTACACGCAATGGGTGAGGAGATGGAGGCGATGTGTGGACCTCAGCTAGTGTGTGCAGCTATTTTTGGCCTGTCTATGGTCCCAGTGCAATGTTTCTTTGGTTATACAGTATACCTGTTCATAGTAAACTGACATGGCTGATGCTGCATATCAGCATTTCATTCAGAGGAGCAAGCAAAGAATCAAAGAAGGAGCAAAGAGGCCTTTTATTCAATCCAGCAGCTGGAAATATGAAAATGAGCACGCTGGTTGAGAGAAGAATGAGTAACATTAATTCCTTCATTGAGACAATATTTGGCATTATAGGTGAACATATGGCAGCATTAATCACTGTAATGTAATATCTCTGTGGGTAACAAGTAGCAGAGCAGCCTGTGTCTGCAGCTTCACCATCGACCCGTCCTGAACAGCTGGTGCAGTCTGAGGCATTGTCCTGCTGCTGTTCATACAATCACCAACTACAACAACAGACCCGAGTCTAAAGCCCACAGGAATGTCTCACACGCACATAGACACACACATTCTCACCTACAAATGTACACAGACAATCTCAAAAATGTGTCACCTCAGCAATAGGATGGTAAAGTTAAGTTTAAGAGTGCTTTTAATGGGCGGTCGTGTCCTAAAAAGAACCCTGACCACTCCATGGAATTTAAGCACTTCCTATTGAGACCTGCCCTTCCCTCTCTCTCCCTCTCTCCCTCCCTCTCTCTCCCTCTCTCTCTCTCTCTCTCTGTGTGTGTGTGTGTGTGTGTGTGTGTGTGCGTGTGTGTGTGTGAACGAGAGAGAGGGAGAGACAGAAAGAGAGAGCTTTATAACTGTGACTGAATTCAGACGTTTCACACTGCTGCGGAACGGTGAGGATTATAAAGTGAGGTTTTCCTACATTATCTGAGGTTAGAATAATCCCTGTTAGATGTGGAGATACAGTATAACAAAATAATCTGACCCTACCTGAACCTGTCTGATCATGGTCATTGTGCCTACACCCCCCCACACCCCCCCACACCCCCAATCGGATAGGCAGAAAGGTCGGCATGTACTGGAAGTGTGCATCTGTGTGTGTGTGTGTGTGTGTAGGTGAGAGAGAGAGAGAGAGAGAGAGAGAGAGAGAGAGAGAGAGAGAGAGAGAGAGAGCTTTTCCTCGCGCAACATTGTGTTTTGTACTCCACTTCTTTTATCTGGCAGCTGCAAGTACCAGCTACTTTTCAGAATAAGGTTTTACATGCACCATAGCGTGAGTTCATAAAATGTAGTGCCTTTTTAGGGTGTAAACTAACTACACGGCCGGATGGATTAGTTAGACTGACAGCATAACAATGTTTCTTACAGGTTAATGCTTTGCTAATTTGGTGGGACTATTTTTCAAAATGCAAACTTTTGATTCATAATTATATTGTCTTCCTCTTCCTTCTATACTTTTACCCCAGTGAAAGTTTGAATGCAGGGCTTTTTAATGAAGTATTTTTCTATTATGGCACTGCTATCTTTACATAATAAAGGATCTGAGTTATTTTTCCACCACTGAGTATTGTATCCCTGCCAACCCAGTTACTCATATTAGTTTATTGGAACAAAGCATGTTTGCCAGATTTTTGGCTTGTCCTTTAACAGTTAGTTCTGCTCTGATTATAACCTTGCAGCTTCAGATTTTAACCTTTCCTCCCTCTCTCCAGGACTTCTTGGACTCCCATCAGGCTTTATGAGGAGGATCTAAAGTTCTTTCCAGAGGTCTCTCCAAACTCCAGCTCATCCATCACTATGATCACTATTATGAAGCGAGCTCCCTACTGCGGCCAAGGACCGTGATAACAAGACAGTGTAGAAACAGATGTGTGTAAAGGTGAACTGGGTGCGTAATGTAGGTACGCTGGGAGTGGAAAAGGTGAATGGATGTGAAAAAAGATAGGCTTTTTGATGAATTTGAAGAGTTTTGATGTTTAGGGTTCAAGAGGGAGAAGGGAAATCACTCTAGTAGTCTGAATTGGTCAAAATGTGCACTACATAGTTGTACAACAACCACATCACCCCTCCCCCTGCCCCTCCTGGATTTTACCTCTAGCACATACAGTATTTAATCACAGAGTAATGACCCTGAGGTTGTCTGTCTTCCTGAATTCGGTGCAGTCATGCTTTTCAGTCCAGCACGCAGCTGGAAGCTTCTGGCTCACCTTTTTACCTCCCCCTTAATTTATCTGTTTCTTCAGACAATTACGGATGTCTTTTTCTCCATGAAAAATAAAGAAAAAACGATACTCAATGATAGTTTAATTACATGGCCTTTAACTTTATTTATGCAGCTAACGACTACGTCCTATGAATACTTGTCTAAACATTGTCTATTTTTGACTGATCATTGGAAATTGAATTCCCTCATGAGGGAGGACCAGCCCTGGGACAGAGCAGCTCTTCATATTCTCAGGTTGTCTGACCCCATTGTCTCCCTTGTGTTTTCACTGCTGCGATTGTACACATTTTTAAGCAGGGTGTTGTCAGGAGGGAAGTGTGATAAAGTTCCCTTTTCTTTGCCTGTTTCTATGTTTGACTGTCTCTGCAGTCGGCCGGCTGATCTCGTCCTGCTGCAGGGGGGACTATGGGCACAGGCGATTGTTTTACGTCAGGTTACAGGAAGGTCAGATCCAAAATCAATGAGGAAACAGCTCTGCTGCTCTCAACTCTATTTCTGCCAAGCAGGGTCCTCTGAGAGGAGCTGGGATATCAGGAACCCAAAACAGGAGGATCATTAACATGACAGATAGTGGGAAGAAGAAGAATGAGAGAGGCGAGAAATGAGAGAGGGAGAGAGCAAGAGAGAGAGAGAGACAGAGAGACAGAGAGAGTGAGAGAAGAGCACTATTAGCAGTGTGAAATGTGAAACACACAGGTGTAATGGAAGTATAGTGTTTTCTTGAAAACATTCTTGGTGCTAAGCAGAATTTTATCCCTTGTATCCATTTCATGTGACATACTGTACAATCCAGTGAATACAGGGGAATGAATTGCACGTGCAATGCAATGCATTATTTTACAATTACAATTGAGAACTGAAAGAAAGAAAACAGCCTCCAGGAAATTACCATAACCCACAAAATGTTTCAGCAGCTATTCAAGGCTCTGGTGAGGCTTGCACATTTGTGTAATTGCCAATATCCCGATCACAAAATGTATGAATAAATGGAACATAATAACAGAAAAATAATGCAGACATATTTTCATTTGTATTCAAATGGGAATGAAAAGGGGGAGGGGGATGCAGATTTCAGCTTTTTCTTGGGGATATCCACAGAGTTTCCTCCAGAGAAGCACTACACTGTGCAATAATGTCCTGCGTGTCTCTGGGCCTTATAGAAAACCTCAGGGGGTTGCTTTAATGTTTCCTTCTTTCTCTGTTCCCCTGGAAGAAGAGCGGATATTACAGATTGGAAGCATAGCGTGTTTATGAAATCTTGCCCTGAACATTAGCAATGTGAGCCGTTGGCTTTCAAGTTTTATTGTTCAGTGAGGTTGAACCAGATAGTTTCTAGCTCAGGACAAAGCAGGCCACGCTTTTGTTATGCTGCTCTCCTAGCAGGACTCTGGCTCCGAAAACACAGAGCAGCTCCCAGCGCTGACCCCCATATGTCAACAACATAACTCTCTTATATACACTCAGTCATTATGGCCAAATTCCTTTGAAAATGACAAATACAAATCTTTTCAACTCCTTAGAGGAAATGGAATTAGCCTTTTACTATTACTTTTGTGATTAAGCCTTTCTTGTCCTGTCTGTCACTTTCAGATCTGTGCTCCTCCTTGAGAGCAGATCTGTATTGTCAATGCCTTAATTACCATGACTGGGTGCAGGGTGGCCTGGGCCCCCTCTGTGTCTTTTTCCTCAAACATTTTATGTCCTCCTGTTATGAGACGGAGGTGAACTTGTCCAATGGAGCATGAGTCGAGGATATGAGCTGACAAGCAGTTATGAACTCTCCTCATAAATGCCAGTCAACATCAAAGCTCAGTCAAACCCGTGTTACAGTGTGGTGTCAGCCCCACCTGCCTGTGAGCCTGCATGCTATCCCTTCTTACAGGAGGAGCTATTCGTCACACTACATGCTTCTCTGTGCTAAAGTTAAAAACAAGCGCTTACCCCGATCTAGCTATAATTACAATGTTAACCAGCAAGCTGCCGTACCCTGTGTCTATGAATGTGATCAGGAGCTGAGGAGATGAGTTTAACTTCAGCTTTTCAACTGTGACTGAATTCAGACCTTTCACACCGCTGAGGAGTGGTGAGGATTATAAGGTGACGCTTTCCTACATTGTCGGAAATTATAATAATCCCTGTTAAATGTGGAGATACAGTGTAACAATATAATCTGACCCTACCTGAACCTATCTGATCAATGTCATTGTGCCTACAACCTGGTGTTACCACCCTGTAGGATAGACCCAAGGTCACAGTGTTTCTTTCTTGTGGATGTTACTTGAGTATTTCCACTTCATGAGACTTGATGCTTTTAGCTCACTACAGTATGTTTCATGGTGCAATATTGTACACAATATTGTGTTTTGCAGAATATGGTTTTACACGCACCATACAGTGAATTCAGAAAATGTTATGTATTCTCAGAGAAAGAGAGAGAGAGAGAGAGAGAGAGAGAGAGAGAGAGAGACCTGAAGCTGTTAATTAATCAAAGTATCTCTTAGGATAATGACAAAGCAAATTGTTGGTCATAAGCTCTTATTTCTCAGTAGCTGTCTCCACTAATTACTCACCTTTTAACAATTTTTTACAACAATTTTTAGTGGGAGAACAATTTCAGTTGAGGTTCAGTTTTCATTCACATGTAAGTCACCTGTTTTAGTTTCACCTGTTCAGTTTGCAAAACTATTCTACTTATGCCTGGTGTCTCTGACAATCTGCTGCACATTTAACACATGACTAAGATCAATCCTACTTTAGCATAGCGACACCCACCGTTTCCCTGCGTTGCCTCATTGTCTACATGGTTATGACCAATAAGATTATCACAGCTTTGTGAAATAATACAAACAGGATGTATTCATAAAGAGGTGGTGGCTGTCCAGTTTTCAGTCATTATCAAATATCAACAGTTGCACTTACCACGCTATTGTAAAAATACACATGTTCATAATTTCTTAAATTTGTTATCTGTGTTTAATGGAAGAGAAACTCAAATCCTTTGTCCGATCAGAGACCTGGATCCTAACTTTATGTTGGTTTGAGGCACTACAATTAGTCTCTTAACATTTTGTGAAATGAGAACAAACTCTGACGCAGATTATGTGGTGTTAACACAGATTATGTGCAGACTGCACTGCAAAAACGCAAAATCTTACCAAGATTATTTGTCTTATTTCAAGTCAAAAATGTCTTATTTCTGGTCAAAATATCTCATTACACTTAAAATAAGACATGATCACCTCAGAAGTAACTTGTTTTTACACAATTTTCACTTGTTTCAAGTGAAAATCCACTTGAAACAAGTGAAAATTTGCTTGTTTCATTGGCAAAATTTGCCAGTGGAAAAAGTGAAAATTCACTTGAAATAAGTGAAAATTAGCTAGAAACAAGACACAAATTTTGCCAATGAAACAAGCAAATTTTCACTTGTTTCAAGCAAATTTTCACTTGAAACAAGAGACAATTGTCTAAAAACAAGTTACGTCTGAGGTGATCATGTCTTATTTTAAGTGTAATGAGATATTTTGACTAGGAATAAGACATTTTTGACTTGAAATAAGACAAATAATCTTGTTAAGATTTTGAGTTTTTGCAGTGTGGGTTTTGTGACAATAGTGCAAACTGGACAGTCCATTTGCACCTGTTCTTTCATGAAAAGGGGTCCTTGAATGACGTCCAGGGGGTCCACAGAAAAATGCGCGTTTATTTTTCACTAGCCTATTTCTTTGAAGTTAGTAGTAGTTAGTAGTTAGTAGTTAGTAGTGTGTGTAAGGTATATGTAAGGAGCACTATCTTGTGAAAAGGTTTCACTCTTTGCACTACCACAGTTATGTGATATTGCATCAAGTCATATATAACAACAAAATAGTCTTTGGATGTGTTTAAATCCATGTGGGGTATCTTTGATATGTAAAAATTTTGGGAACCCCTGAGTTGACGGTTAAATTTAGTGGAAAAACTTTGGTTAAAGTCAGGATTAAGCTTAGGGAACTAAAACAATTTGGTTACAGTTTGGGTTAGATTAAGGCTACAAAAACTTTGGGGTTGGGCAACTAAACATCTGGCTAACGTTAAGGAGAGGCTTTGATCGTGGCTAAATAAGAACCACTTTTGCTAAAGAAAAAAATAAAAGATGTTTTCTGCTCACTGTACAAAACAAGTCGAAGGCAGATGTCAACAGCGGTCCAGCACACGGTGGTGGTGACCACGTAGCTTAGGTTTACCTGTTTCTCATAGTGCCTCCTTCAACTAATCCTTTCATGGATTAGATTTCAAGCATATTTTCAACAATTTATTGATTTTATTCATATTAACAAATTGTTGTTTTGCATATCACAGTATTTAGTTTTATATAAATTGTCAGCATTTTTTGTATGGCTGTTCTGGCTAAATATTTGTCTTGTCTTGTTTTTTAATTGCAGTCGGATTTCCTTGATAAATAAAAGTTAATAAATGAAATCAAATAAACATGTATCTCACTTTTCATGCACCGAGAACATATTTGCATTTTGAGACACTGAAATTAACCCACACCACTCCCCCAAAAATCTCACAGGGAGATCTATCAAAACTATGTGGCAGGAGCATCAAGCTTTATTTCATAAAATTGTTTGTCCCAGTACAAAAAAATACAATGTGTTTATGAATGTCTTATAAAATATAAGATCGCACTAATAGTGCATCATCGAAAAACATCAGAAAACATCATCAGTGTACTGTTTTGTGAGATGGCAGGTAGGCAGAGATCACTGTAGAAGAAAAGACAAAACCATTTGCCATGATAATCCAGTCGATCCCCAAAGCCCAAAACAGCATTTAGATCACTGAGAACGTCAAATCCCCACTGTTATATGCAAACACATACTGTATATACACAGGCAAACACAGCTTTGTCAAAACACCGAAATGACTGGTTCACATGAGCTTTAGCTGTACAATGCTGTGAGATTCTAGTTTTTCTTCCTATCTCAGTCATTATCCTAAATAAAGATATTTACATCATTATCCAGGTTCTGTTCAATATGAGCTCATGGATTAGCCTAGATGCAACAAAGCACCGAAAACATGGACTGTCTGCGGCTTTTTTCAGATATTTTCATAATCTTATCACATGTCCTGTTCTTCCTCACGTCATCCAGCACGATGTCTTTTACAATGTGAAATTTTCTTGTCAGCTGCAGGGCACATTCAGATGACAGTGTGGGAATAATGCCATCCAAGCGTTTGAAGTTTCTTCGTGGTAATCCAGACAACATGCAGATGATTCATTGAATTTATTCAGTGGTGTTGAGACTGCTCTCAAGAAAACATCAATTACAGTGGATTGTTCTGGTGGCATTTCAGTTTAGTGCAAGTGGTTTGGCTGAACCAGCAAAGCAAAGGCTGTATGATGCGTGTTTAGTGAGTTCTGACACGGTCCAGATCTCGGCTGATCCTGCTCTATTGAATAAGCACATGTCTTTGGGGACAGGAAGATTGATGCTTCTCCCATTGAACTCTGGGATATCCCTGTCCTTGGCTGAGCAAGATTTGGGGGTTTGTGGGTAATGGGGGGAAACCACTTCCCTTGCTTGTTAAACAAGACCATTAAAAGGCATTATGAGCTGGCCTCTGGAAAGGCTTTTGCGTGTCATTGCTTGCATCTGTTGGAGGGTGTTTCTGGGGTTTCTTGTTTCTTTTGATTATTCCAAAATAATTCTGCTCAGAAGTGTTATAAAAGTTTGTGGAAATATTGATGGTAGCCGAGAGGGAAAGAGGGGAGCACCCTGGAGATGACACCCAAGTGAAGTTGTCTAACTGTAGCATCGTCATCGGTGATTAAGACGCTTTTTCAAAACATGTTATACCAAATCTTATCTGTTGAAAGTCTCTGTTTTGACATGAAAAATACCACACAGCGTCAATACTGAAAATAAATCTACTTAACTGTGTAACATTCGTTTAAAAAACAGGAATATCACTTGTGTGAGCCCAACAAAGGCTACGGGTTAATGATCAGAGCTGCCAAACATTTAATTTCTCAGAAGGACTTCAAAGCCTCTCTCAGCTAAAGTGCTGCACATCCCATGATCTCAGTCATCCAAAGCCATGTCAGAGCCTGAAATGATCATGTGCTCTCCAGTTTACACCGGTGGGATTAAGATTCAGATGGTAAAGGGGGGGGTTTGATGGCCTGTTCACAAATACTGTTCACTTGTGAGCCAAAAGCCCTGGGGCATTTGTCTGAAACCGAAGCACATAGATAGACAGTGGAAAAGGATAGTGGATAAATGCAAATCTGTGGTTTAGCAACCAAATGTTGTTACTGTACATTGTGTGTGAATATCATGTCTGTGCACTGAATATGTACATTGTGTGGTAGCCATGATTTGGTTCTCTTTACATTAAAAAAAAAAAAAAAAAAAAATGGAGAGTTGGCTGCTCATGCTCTATTCCTTCAGTGTAGATCTGATCAGAAAAATCATTAACATGCTAGTTAGCTGAAATATCTGGTGCTTCTTTAATAACAGCTATTTACGGATTAAAAAGACGCAGCTCTGGACAATGTTCGTAGTTAACACAAAAAAAGCAGAAGGGTAGGTTTGCCTATAAACTCTTTTTCTGCATAATTGCCAAGTTTACACAGCAAGTATTTCTGGTTATTATTATTGTTTGTTTTATGTGTCCATCAAATACCGTAGCAGTCATTTCCTATTTTCTATGACATACTGCGGCTTGTAAACTTGGCCGTGTTGAGGATGTTGAATTCTTGGGTAATCTCCGTTTTGGCTTAGCCCAGCGCAGTGGAAAGGGGCAGGAACCCCAGAACTAAGTTCAAGCTCCAGGTTTGGCACACAGTGGAAAAGGGGGTTAATGTGATTAAGGTCATGTCTGAATAGAGACTTCCCTGCAAGAACCCCAAAGGCGGAGGATTAGATTTGTCATATGTACAGAGGAGTCCTGACTGTGGTCGTGCACACTCCACTGCTCAGGAGGAATCTGTGAGACGAGTGTCCGTGCTGTTCGGGATGTTCGCTGGACAAAGTAATATGAGGGCAGTGTCAGCTGGAGAGGTACTGGGCTTAATTCCCAGAAATAACGCACTTGGGCGTTTGGAAATTACCGGAATGTTCGTGCGAGTAAGAGAGGACACCAAATTCAGAAAATGAGTAACATAATTTGGTTTGTGTGTTAGATCACAATGCATGGTGGTCATTAAGTATGCATGTTAGGGGAGAATGAGAATGGCATTGCTTTCTCTCTCTCTTTCTTTTCCCACTCTCTCTATCCACTGTACCATCATTCCAATTGCAGTGAATGGCCCTCTTATTGGGTCAGCTGAAAGTGGAAAATTAGAACAATTCCCCCAGGCTGGGATTTATCCCACATCTCTTCCAATTAGCTTCCTGAGCTTCTGGAGATAATTGCAGTGTACAGTGGAGAGACAGGAGCTTCCACAACCTCCCTGCTGCAGCATTCCCATCTCAGTTCCACAGATAGTCATGCACTTCCTCGCACACACACACAAAAAAGAAAGCAAAAAAAAAACTGAGGGAACCAAGAGAGAGAAAGAGACAGAGTAACTATAGGATCAACATCCCCTCTCCCCTGGTTAATCCTGCTTGGAGGCAGCCCCATCCCTTGAGCCTGGTTCCGTTAAGTACTTACATACGCTACCAGAAGTCAGGAGTTTGGAGTTGAGAGAAGTTTTGCATGTGTTGTCATTTATAGCGCTATCATCTTTAATAACGGGGGAGGGATTAGCGCCATTGCCTTTTGATCCTATAATCCGCACTCTTCAAAATCCCAAACTTTATCGGCTTGCCTCGCTGCTGGACCCACTGATCTGCGGGAAAAGACAGAAATTGACCTCAAATGAGGTGCTGTCCTGTGAAATCTCCGACAGGTGACAGCAGTAATTCATGGCAGAGAAGAGAACAGTTGGCCTAATGTGGCCATGGGAGATGAGCCCGTTGGCTCATATGAGGCTGTTGTCAGGGGAGATTAAAGGACTTCATAAATATGCCCTTCCATTTTGTGGTGCTGTATATCACTAGGCTGCATTAATCACTACTGCCCATCCATAGCACAGTAATTGCATCTGAAGATGAAAGCCAAGGAACTTCATCTTTCCACCTGTACCATACATCGCATCACATATTTGTCACATATGATTCACGTCAAACATGGAAGCAACATAGCACATCTTTCTCTCAGCGTAAATGTATGCAGCAATATAGCAGATGCATGACCTTTGCTTCTTGATGGGATTATACAGTATCAGCTAGAGTAGCGTATGCAATGGTGGCATGATCACATATACAGTAATAGTTCATGTAATAATTTTCAGTAAATGCATGTGAAATTTGCAATTGCAAGTAAGAAAAATTAACTTTTAAGTTGTAGAAAATGACCAATTTTGAAGGACTTACCCGGCAAAAACTTTTTCCTTACTGCTCACAGTGAAAACAGGGGATTGAACACATGCGCTAAAAGCTTTAAGCGAACAGAGATAAACAATTTGAGGTATCGTTTCAGTGAGGAAGTCACTGCAGCCATAATCGGGACCAGTGTTATGCCTGGCTTGCCTCGCTCTCTTCATTAATGTGACATGGGCTCCCTCCCATTGCGTTCTCAGGATTGATGTTCCACTTTCATTTATGGCCCTCCTTTTCTCCACCACCATACTTAAACAGGGAGGGAGTAGGTTCATTTCAGCGTCTGAGAGAGAAGTGGCTCGTGATCGCACACTGGAACTAATTAATGAGCAAGGGCTCCGTTTATGTTAAGCAATGTTTGAGAGAAGAGAACGACAGGAACTTAATTACATGGTGCTGGAGACAAGAATAGCAGCTAAAGGTTTCAGCGCCAAAGGGTGCGGGTTGTAGGGGCTCGCAGCTTTGTGAGGCTTTCGGCTCACGCTCGCATGTGCTGTCACTGTGCGGATATTAAAGTCATGTGTCACATTGTTCCTCTCTAAGATTTGCAAGCATCGTATTTCTTGCGGGACGTGCAGGGTGAAGAAGACACCGGAAATCATCTATATTCATAGGCCTGGTGGGTGACCGAAGATGTTCACCATTACAACATCATTACACCTTGGATGAGATACAACTTAAGGCTAGGATTAGGGGCCCTTGGTTAAATTATCGCCAAAAGCCATGTCTACGTGTCTGCGTCTTTGTGTGTGCATGTGAATTTAAGAGTATTTTAATAATGTTTTGCGTGTTTTCTGTGACCATGTGTGGTTTTATGGCTTCATTACAATGACTGTAAAATGTTGTTGTGTGATGTTGTGATAGCCAGTGCTTTTGTGTGTTTGGTGATCCCTGTGCAAGCCGCGGGTCCCCTCTTGGGTTATGTGGAATGTCTGTTAACCTACAGAGGGGGCTGGAGGTATTGTCAGGAAGTGAGCCCAAGGTTAGCTGCCATAAAACAAAGTGGGCTCTTGAAATACTTCGCTGATGGATTTACAAACTTCAGCCAGAGAAAATGGGAGTTTGGTTTACTTAAGATGTTTAGAAGTTGTGTTTTTTGGGGTTTTTGTTTTTTGAGGATGGCCACAATTAAGAGAAGAAAAATATGTTAACCATGGGAAGCCACAGTGGGTTCATTGAAAAAGACACTAAGGAGCTGGGAGTGCAAAGAGGGTCACTCAGCCTTCCTATACACTGTATAGCATGAGGTAATTAACTAACAGCCATGTAATGAACTATCAGCTTCTCTTCACCTTCACACACATGATGCTGTAAAGCCATCATCTTCCTCCCCAGCCTCTACGCCTCTATAAACATCTCCAGAACTTTATGGGGCTCTCCGCACCTCGCAGATGCAAGACATCGGGGTCTGCACTTCACCCTGTTTAAAGTAATATTCCCCAACTTTTTCATATCAATAAATGTCTTCTCTCTGTCACATGTTGTGACCGCATAGTGGTGATACAACCTATATCCACCTCATGAAAGCTTTTACATTTGCTGGCCCGACTCGCTCCTTCCTGGGAATAATCCTCTGTAGCACAGGAAGTGAAAGTGTATTTATGTTTGTGGAAGTAACCACAGTGATTTGTTTGGAAAGAATATAAGAAAGTGCCGTCTACACTGGGTAACTCCACTATTACCGTATGTACCAAAGTAATTATCACTGATGGCCAAAGGTGACACCAAAATGAAGAGAAAGAAAAATCTTGTTTAAATATATGACAATAATGTTATTTGCCCACTAGAGTTAGAAAGCAGACAATGGCAACTACAATTTAATGTGGAAAATTTTCTGTAACTTAACGCCTATGTGTCGAATGGAAAACGTATGTTGTGTTTTATTTTGAAGATTTTAATGTTTACTGTGGGCCTACTTTATGTTAGGCAGTAAAAGTGAGACCTGCTAATGGCAAATATGGATTCGGTTTATATACGGTGGAATGTGGAAAACTCCAGTGGGTCATATGGTCTTGTTACCCCAATACATTTAAATGGTTTGTTGTTTATGATGTTGGATTGCGGGGTTTCCACGCTCACCAGGACCTC
This sequence comes from Myripristis murdjan, assembly GCF_902150065.1. Classification (NCBI taxonomy): domain Eukaryota; kingdom Metazoa; phylum Chordata; class Actinopteri; order Holocentriformes; family Holocentridae; genus Myripristis; species Myripristis murdjan. The sequence goes on along the minus strand of NC_043983.1, from coordinate 17,845,199 downwards.
ACCTGCTGTCTAGGTCGACAGGAACCCTCAGACCAGACTGGCTAACCTCTGGCCATATGTGACAGACAGAGAGGAAGGACTGGTCTCGCTGGTGACGACAGCTTGGTTTCGTGTGAGTGGAGGGGGGGAAGGGGTGGCTTGGGTGTGTAAGTGGAAGACGAAAAAAAGCTGAGTTTGTAAGAAAAGAACTCTGTGCTTTAGCTTGGGAAAGGTGGCCAGCCCTTCCTCCTACTTCCCCCTCACAATAACCGTCTCTGGAGAGTCGGCTGCCAAAGCCACAGCTCGTACAGAGGAAACCGTGACCAGCTGTGACGCAGTTCTGCCTACACTTGACACTCCAGCTTCAATGAATTATTGTAATATTGTGTCCTGATCCGGCTGTGCCAAGCCCTGGTTCACTTTGGTACTTGGTACGCCTGTTGTCTACTTGTCTGTAGCTGGGTAAAATAGAAACCTTTTTTTCAGTTTTATCTGCTGCCCTGTCACCTCAGCAGTGAATCATCATTATGAAACAGTGAGCAGCATTGTTTACTATTACGTGATCCATGCCCACTTACAGCTGTCACCAGAAAACCGCACAAAAATCCCCAAGTGCTATGGTAAACGTCATCCCTGAAAAAAGAAAACTTGAAGATAGAGGTTTTGTTTCCTTTGAAGGCTACCGTGTGGATGAACTCTCATTCAAATTTGGCTGCTGGTTGTCGTGTCCCGTCTCCGTGGCCCGTTTATCCACAGTGCAAAGGATGAGATGCGTATTTTTGTCAACCAGTGATCAGTGACCAACCTAATTACAGACTAATCAATCAAGTGTAATGAGTCTGTGCCAGGTTGGGTGTGGCCTGCTCCACCCCTAATCCACTGCATCTGTTTAAGGGTAATCCCGCAACCGACTTGTTTAACTTCACACGGCATACTTTTTCTTTTCTTTTTCTTTTTTTTTTTAACTGGTTTGATTCCCATCCTGCACTGACCTCTCCATCGTACATGGGCTGAGTATTCTTGGGAAGGAAAACGACAGAGGCAAACATCGCTTTGATCAGCATTTGATGACAAGACAGTCTTGGGGTGAAGTGGGAATTTTCTGAACTACTGCTGGAATAAACAACAGCACTGAACTCCATGCTTCCAAGTGCTGTGCCATTGCATGTTAAGTTAAAAAATAATAAGAGTTTTCTGCAAAAAAAAATAAAAAAATAAAAATCACCCTCTCAACAGGTCTTTCAGTCTCATATTGAGATATTTTAAAATAGTGTTTTCCTTAAAACAAATGAAAAAAAAAAATCTGCCAGCAGAGTGAGATAATTCCACTTGTTTCCAATGCAAATCAACATGTTTCCACAAGTTTCTTGCATCAAGTGTCATTTTCTTGATACTAATGGGCAGCTGTGCCCAATTCTGCCTTGTTTCCATATATTTAAAATTGTTCCCAGAAAAATTCCTGAAACAAGTGAAACTGCACTGGAAACAAATGGGATTATCACATCCCACTGACAGATTTTATGACTGGTTTCAGGAAAAGCACGATTTCAAAACTTAATGGCTTGTTTAGATGGAGACATCTAAACCAGTCACAAACAAGGCAGACAAACTAAGACATTCATTCCCCTACATTAGTCTACCTTTTAAAGTATTGGTCTCAGTGTCTTTCCTGTGAGCTAGTGGGCCATCACTCAATTAAGTGAGTCATGAAAATAAGCTGTTAATGGAGCACAGGATGGTAAATGTATGGCCAACAAATGCATTATCTTTGTGTCGGTTTGGAGTCGTAAAGAAAGACATACAATCGGAGGCTTTGTCCTTGTTCTCATTTTTTCAGTCGTCTACACTGATCTTTCCCTGCATCTTACAAATCTTTGCAAGACACAACCTCTCTCATGTGCTCTTTTATTTCCCCTTTTCTTTCAACTCGACTGCGCTAGTGTGGCTCCTTCATGACATTTCTGTAATTAAAGCCAAATGGCATATCCCTCGATTACCCTTCCAGCTGCTTGTGTTTAATTCCATACAATCAAAGTGTCCTGTTCAGCTGCTCGCTGTCACCGCTACCAGAGCTATTTGTCACAACAAAGATAAAAGAAACATTTACGACCTAATAAAGGATATCACTTATGTTGTTTTACAGAGTTAAGACTTCTTTAAGTAAGAAAGAAAGACATATAACATTTCAAAATAAATGGTAGTTGCGGATATTGCTTTCATGCCCACAGCGGCTGCCTTTTCACATGAATTTCTGTAGTGTCACGCTGGTGGAGCCTCAGTGTGAAGTGTCAGAATCAAAGACATCCTTGTTGTGAAACTTTCGTTGTAAGCTTCTAAATGAAAGCCTGTCAGGCTCAAATGCTCGTACAAGAGCTTAACATTTCCAAAGCTGACACTTGTGGAAAAAATATGGCCCAAGTGTTACCTGATATTCCACACCCCTGTGTCATAGGTTCCTCCAGATGGGCTTTTTTTTTCCCCAAAACCTTGTGACCTCTAGAAAGCGGCAATAATATGTGATCCTGTGACACCCCCAAAGGTCAGAATACAAGCTTGTTTTTGTTTTTGAACTGGTTTCCTTGTGTTATGACTGGGATGCACGTGTGACAACTATGAAGTGAGCTCACGCTTCTATGAACTCGTCAGTGAAGCTTAAAGGCCAGAGTAGGTCACTTGCTCAAGAGGAAATGAATGAATGAATGAATGGGTGAATGAATAAATCATGGTGATGATGATCATGATCATGGTGATTAGAGGAAGAAATCACACACTGTGGAATAAAGGTAGCCTAAATAACGTAAGCCTATATAGCCTAGGTAGCCTAAATAAAACAACAAGCAAAAAGCATAATATAAAGACAGATTAAGATAAGTAAAGTAGGTTTATAGAAACTATAATAAAGATTATCTTTTGGGCATTTTTGCTTTACTGGACAGACACAGTGGAGAAAGACACAGGGCAGAGAGGGGTTGACATGCAGCAAAGGGTCTGGGCTAGATTCAAACCCAAACCGCTGCGGCTTAGCCTTAATTTTAAATGGTGCACGTCGTACACAGTGAGCCCCATGTACAAACTATAATAACACTCACATAGACGCTCCACCCATGCTGCTTGCATTGCATTTTAAGGTAGGTGCCACGCATGGCAGTCATGTTTCATAAAGTGGGAAGGGGCTGATTGAGTCTGATCTGGATACTGTGATGACAGTGGAAGACTGTGAAAAATTCTGTTTTGTACATCTGTCTCTCAAAGCCTACACCTCGTTAGTAAAAGGAGATCCATCTCCTGCCAAATACTTTCCTCAGTGAGCTGACAGAACCTGTTCCATCCACAAACAAATGTGATTTCTCCAATCAGGAACCCAAAATGAGTGGATGACAGTCCTAGTTGGAGAAAATTCATTCCAGTCATTTTGTCTGACTGACTGTTTTGTTCTTTTGTCTGACAGAGACTATTGACAGTTGGCGCTGATTTAGCTAGCTAATGTTCTTGATGGTGAAACAACTGTCAGCATATACCATGCTTATGTTTATAACTTTATTTGTCTTTAGCCAAACTGCTATCTACAGCTTCACATCTGGTGCTGTGACACAGAACAGAAACAGCATGTTATCTGTATCAAGGGTGATTTCACAACACTATGAAGATGTTTTGCTCTGCTTTTCTCCTTATTTCTTTTCTCTACGTCCTTCTGGCCTTGTTACATTCAGGAAATATTGGGGTGCACATCACATACCGGCTGTCTCTCAGAATGAAATATATTTGTTTTCATAATAAAAGAAGACAGGAAAAAAAAACTTTCCAGCCTCTTAAACTGCCCAGTCTTTTCAAGACTTTATGTAGTTATTTTCCACTGGGCAAAATTATTCCCTTTTTGGATGCAAGTCTTCATTTTTAATGCCATGAATGAAATGAAGCCAAACTGATCCCATTTCTGGAAAACAATCTTTTCATTCTTTATTTTGGCCCTCACTGGAAAACTTATGCATTGAAATTGATATCATTTCTTCACAACTCTGCTGTGTTTTCATATGATTATTTCCAACAGTGAAGACAAGGGCTCATGGCAGGGGCATTGTATTGGATGCAGCGGGGAAATTCTCCCTGTCTGACGCCAGGCCTGCCCTGTATCCTAGAGACAAGAGGCCTAAACACTTCAGCTTGGATTTAGTGCAATCGTTAAACTATTCTGAAGTAATTATGAGCCATTAAATGAAGAGTGGGATTGCCCTGTCGCCAGTGGAGCAAAAAGTCACTCCACATGAAGGTGATTTCAGGAGACGCTAGGGCCTCTGTGCCATGGCTACAGGCCGATGGAGTCTCCGAGCGGGCGGACCTCACACACACTGGAACGTTAAGGACTAATGACATGAAGTGCAACAAGGCTGCTCACATTCAAACATCGATACATGCACACTCACACACACATAGACACAGACAACTATAGGCATACTCACACACACACACACACACACACACATACACACAAACTGTGGTACCACCCCACTCCTCTTCCAAGAGTGCATATCATCTGAATTTGTGAAGCATTATGATTTAGTTCAGTGTCACGTTAAGAGAGTTTGCTCATCCTTCAGTATGAATGAGGGCACTGTGCACATCCACAGCAGGCCAAACAGGCAACTCAGGGCTTTTATGCTCATTACATAAATATAATGAGATAAAACACCCAAATTAATTGCAAACAAATAAAAAATGAAATCTAGCAAATTAATAGAATGTTAGAATGCATATTATAAATCATATCCTTCAGTGGGTGCCAAATGATGATATCCTACTACATCATCATCATCATCATATGACTGTTGCTACAGGCAACCAGATAGTTTGCTAGGTACACGACTGTGCTCAGATTTGCAAAGATGAACAGAATCTATCAAAATAATTTTAATTATAGTCGCATTGCACTGCTGTTTGCTGTCCAATAATGCTGTTCCATTCTTTGCTAATATGAGACAAAAGAACTGATGTCTTTACCTGTTGACCTGTACCTGTTGATGTCACTGCCATGCCTGACAGCCAGTGCTGTCTGTCCAAGGTCAGAGGTCAGCAGCAGCTGGCAGTTGGCATTTCCATTGAGTATTTTTATTCGTAACAGGAAAATGTGCATAAAAAATGCTTGGATTTCAGTCTCCTAGATAACAATGACAAATGTTACACACTATTCATTATGTCATAGTAGTTCTGCCTTCATCATTCCCTGTAAAAGCATGAGAGAGAGACTGTATCTTAAATTCACTTTAGCAGCTAAGCTGTGCAATTTAGCTCGTAAGACAGGAAGTGAAAACCCATAACCTCATCCCATCTAGTGGCTCACGCAGAGCAACAGAGGCCCAGGATTCTCAATTAAGACGTCAGAGTCGCTCAACCTCAGTGACATTTTATCTGATTTCCTCCTCACCCTCAGCGTCAGACACGCAGAGGAATAAGCGCTTCACTCATTCTGCCTCACCACTTAGACAAGGCTCGTTCTCCCTATGGAGACGGGTCTGAAGCTGGGGCCGGTAAGTGTGATTGGCGTGTCCCAGTGCTGACATGATGCCGACCACAGAGAGGCCGGTCCAGACTATCAAACAGATGTGTTTCATTTGCTTTTATCTGTTGACACATCCTGTCTGCATTGCATGCGAGGACAGCATTACACAGCGGCACTGAGGGCGGAGGCAAAGACACCAGAGTGAAACCTGAACTCAATCTCTCCACTGCTGCTGTCTGACACCACAGTCAGTTAACATCACTCTGCTGTGACCATACCAAGAAAAACACATTCAAACTTTTCTTGGAAACGGTCAGGTTCACGCTTTATAAAAGGCTTGTCTACCAGGTCTGACTTTCTGAATTCTTAAAAGGACAGCTTCAGTATTTTTGAAGCTGGGCTGTAATAACATGAATTTCTGTATTCTGTCGGAAGGACATTTTTGTTTGACATGTAAAAACCATTTGGCCACTCTACTGGAAGCTGCAAAACGACCAAACCAATCAGCGTCCTTTGAGGAACTACAGGGGTGGCTGAGGTGGTGACGATGACAGAGGCTACAGTGCAGTTGGAAACAGAAACAACAGGACGTCAACATAGATTTTCCTTACAAATCAGCAAGAATCATACACCAGCATGCTAACCAGTTTAGCTTTGGTGCTCTCATGCAAGGTCGTATGGTTTATTTGTCTGATTGGGCAGGTTAGCTAATATACAGGCGGCTGATCCAATCACCTGCATCACATGTATTTTTTTGTATACACCTGTTGCTGACACTCCTTTTCCAAATGGTTGAAACTCAACTGCACCCAGTTTTGTGTTGTTAACTGAACAAGGAAACGAAATCAGTGCAATGCACTGCCAGGTCAATGTTGTCTCTTGTTTGATACAACAATTTTGTCGACTGTGAGAAGCTTCTTGTTAAAAAAAAAAAAAAAAAAAAAAAAATTCTGCAATTGAAATATGTGGGGGCATTTGAGCCAACTGTGGTAGCTCTGAAAAATACCTCAAAAAAATTCCCAGTTTTAGTCCATTAGGATGCCTACACATGATAAGCAGTCTGAGCTGTGCTTGGGTGTAGACTCAGAGTGGACAGTCAGCTTTGCCATTAGTAATACAGGAAAATAAACCTGGCAGTATTTTCTGGCTGCTGACATTTTTCCATGCAATGCTTTTTTGTGCAAGGTTATGATACACTTTGAAATTAATCTTATATAATTCAGCAAATTCAGAGACCACATCTGCTCTGGTTGTGGTATCCAAACTGCGGCATTCTGGTGCATGCAGCCTAAATAAAGATGGCCAGCTAATTCAAAATAGTCCTCATAAATTTCTCCTCATAAAAGCCTTTTATTATTTTTTAACCAAGATTTAAAAATCAATGATTATAAAAGGTTTGGATGCAAATCAAGTTTCAGTGGATATTTAACTGATAATTGATTAATAAAGATTTTGGTCATATTCAGACATATATTACTTTACAAGAACAAAGACACATTTTTTCACTTTTTAAATTATTTTTCCTTATTTGAGTTGGTCAGAAATTCCATGCGATCCCCCGCTCTTCCCTGCTCTGTTCTGTTCCCTCACAAGGTTGGAGAAAGGGGTGACCTCGCATATGTGTGGTTGTCTTGGTTGAACAGGAGCCGGCCTACAGTGCTCTGATGTGGTGGGGAAGTGACCTGCAACCCTACACACACACGCCTCCCCTGCTGGTCACTCATGAATATGGCTCTAATTGAATTCACTGGAGACAAACGAGTGTTAATTGGGAGGATAACGATGACCGCAGCCAACTATTCAGAGACCAGCCTTCAAAAGGGAGGCTTCCTACCCACTGCAGGCCTGTTCTTCCCAGCAGGAGGGGGTCTGTAGGGGGTTGAAGGGAGGTTGGGGAGGGGGCTTCACCATCTTTTGTGCTCCTTTTCTTTGGGAGGAAGCAATAAAGCAATAAAAGCCTTGGCAGTTCAGTCCTCTGTGCTCTGACTCCCCCTACGCTCCAGCATGAAAGAGGGGGCCCTGTGACAGATCCATAACCACTAACAAGAACTATAGGCCTGTGTGTGTGTGTGTGTGTGTGTGTGTGTGTGTGTGTGTGTAGAGTTGTGTTTGTGGGTACCCGTTAATTTTGAGACTGAATAATATCTTCGTGGCAGGGCGGATCATGCAGCAAGATGCACTTTCTGATTGTGTTCATGCCCCCAAAGCAATACTTAAGTATTGAGTTTTGAGTTTTTTGATGATACAAATGCAAAATAGGTAGAGTGGTATAAACATATCCATTATTAAACAGTTATCCTCCTATTTGTTTTGCCAACCCTCTGTAAGGTTGAATACACACACAGTTATGTACACACATGCACAAAGATACACATGCAGTAGCCTCCACACCAACACATCCACACAAGTGCCTGACCCATGATATCAGCTTTTATTTCATGCAGGAGTTGAACGGGATTGCATGACCTTTGCTCATCGCTTTGGATATTAGTCATTTCTTTTATTGCAACCCTATCCTCGCTGTGATGAAATATACATAAATTCTTCATGAGGTAATAAGACCACGAACACAACACCTAACAATGAAAAACTTCACTTGGTAGAAATAAACAACAGCTGGCAGCTTTGCTTTATTAATTGATTCCTGTGTTAATTACCATGGGATAGCTTGCAGGTTCCCACACTTTAATGAGGCTTCTAGCCTTCGAGCTTCTGCTGGGTTTTGGGAGAAAGCAAGAAATCTCTCTCTCTCTCTCTCCATTACAGACAATATAGAATGAGCAGGTTTGGGGTCAGATGCCACGGAGGTAATGCAGATGCAGCTGCCCTCACTGATGCCTGTATTGGCCTGGTGGATGGAAGTAGGTTATAGTTTCATAGTCAAAGTTTATGCTCATAGTATAGGGAGCAGTTGCATGTGGAAATGCTGGAGAAACTGTTCTTTTATTACTGCTTTTTGGCTCTTAAACAGAGATGCTGTTTGGGAAAAGTTCACACAAGTTACACAACTATAAGCATACTTGTCCTTTACTCCATTATTTACCACAGTTACTTTTTTTTTTCGAGCTGAGGGTGATGTCGGACTGCACTGTAATGACCTTGGGCTGAGGTATGGCCATTTAGATTCTCTTCTTTCAGTTGGTTCACTGGAAGTAAGTTTTCATCCTTTTCTCTCTCCTATGGGAGCACAGCGGCACTCAATCACCCCCAGCGTGACCCTGGACTGTGGCATGAGTTCAAAGATACACACAGCCTCCGCATCACCCAGAGAATCTGTCCAATCACCCCGTGTCCCCCTGCCTCCCTTGCTGGCATCTGTCTTCTTTCCATATATCACAGGTGAGTGTTGGCCATAAAGGGGATTACTCTGTGGGAAGAGTGTGCATCCATTTCCACCATTAAACAGGATTCAGGTGCTGCCTCTTCTGCTCTCCATAGGCATCCAGTGAGTAATGGATACCCTGTGCCTCTCGCTGCCCTTTCTTATCTACTGTACAGTCTGGAGACGCTCACACACAAGCCTACACACAGGCACACGCACAAATATACACATACACACACACACACACACACACCAGCAGACACTCACTCACTCCAACAGGCACACAGCGCCCCTTACTTATCTCCAATCTGGAGGCACTCTAGAGTTTTATATAGAAGATCAGCGTTCAGCGAGAGGAATTTTGGATCATGACCTATTACGTGATGGATCGGCCTCTGCACTGTACCACTTCCTTCATCCTCCGCTCCCCAGGGACCCATAGAGGCGTAATGTGCTCTCCAGAAACTTGCCATAAAGACTTCTTGTTTAATCACAACTACACTTTATTGATTTTATCCAGGAATGTACAAAGAGTGTTGATTTTCCTCTGTTGGAACGAGGATTGTGGTCCAACTTTGCCGTCGGTGTCTTGCCTCTGTGTTTAGTAGCTGTGAACTTTTAGACCATGTTGGACAGCTGATAACGCTTCATTGGCCTCACAGTGCTAAAAGCCCTTGTCGCAAGGCTGCATCTAAACACAGGAATGATTTTCACGGCTGAGAGGATGGCTCTCTAAAGGAGCTTTAGCGGTGGACGCCTGTAGTAGAGATGGACGAACTGCTGACTGTAACCCAATGAGAAGAGAGCCAGGATGGAAGAGGGAAGGTAGGACAGGGAAACAAGACACTTTGGCTTCCCTGAGAAAAAAAAAAAAAAGATCCAGAATCATCACATTTCAAAGTTCAGGACTAAACAACAATATCAAACATAGTCTGCTGCCAAAAGAAACACACAGCTGAAGGTCAAAACAGATTACAGTAGAGCCCTAAACATTAGTGGAGTTTGTCAAATGTTAGTTTGGGTGAAAACTCTGCACCGCTAATTAGCCTCCCATGCAATCGCCTTTTTAGTCTAATTATAGTCATCAAAATATAATTTTCAAAGTCCATTTTCTCCCTCTTTCTCTATGTTTCTCACTCACTCATTCAATATTTTTCCTCTGTGAGTTCTTACTCAATGCACTTTATTTGGATATCTCCCTTAAATGTGTGAATAAAAGCACTTACTTTGAACTCAAGTTTTATTGCAAAATGGGATATCAATCGTTCCATAAGTGACATTTATCTCAAACATTGTTAAGATTTAATAATAATTTTGACAAGTGTTTGATAAATTCAAGGGGCAATATTTTTGAATAACTGATACGTTGTTTTTGAAAGAGACCCTCAAGTGGCGACCATGTGTAAAGTCTGAGATACTGCATGTAGGCAAGGACTAGATGGACAGGTCCTAGTTGACTCAAGAGGGAGAAATATAGTGTACCAAGCACTCCGCTATCACAGATCCTATTCCATCCTCACAATGCTTGCCTGCCCACAACACACTGCAACCTCCAAAACTATAAAACCACACGATAACAGCAGAGCAAAACGTACAAAATATGTAAGTTTATAGTATCCAAATATAGGTGAAAAAATTAGATATGGAACAGCTGATCTGTTGTTTTGGCTGTCAAAGTCCGGTCAAGCGTTGACTTAATTAAATGTGGAACTGAGCGGCTTTCTTTATAAAACGGTTAAAGGCAAGAAATGGCACTTGTCTATGAAGTGACTGTAGAAGCAGTTAAGTGCTGTAATTCATTATCCTCGTTGGGCATGATATGGATGTAGATATGGTAATGGTATTTTCAAGTGATTTCCCAGGCCGCTGTGGCTAAATGAGCCTCAGTAATAAGTGGTATGCATGCTACACAGACTGGATGGATGACATAACTTTATAAAATGAAGACTTTCTCATACCCTTTTTACTGTACACTGACCAAAAATCCAATTCAGAGTTGATGAACAGGTCATCCACTAGTTTGTGACCTACATAGGCCCAATGAGACGGGACATGTTCTACATTTTATGTAGGCCATCCTAACCTCAGTGTAACTGTAATCTATATAACGTAATAAATTAGCAGGAAATCACCATGTTTTGGATTGGACGTAGACTTATGTTCATAGGGTGGACATAATGGCTGACTTCTGGGGCAGAGCACTGGAGAGGATGCTGTGTTTCAGCCAGTTGGAAGGTAGTGACACCTGTCAACCTGGAGGCGAAACATGTGGTCCAGGATGTCGGCTGACAAATATGGTGACAGTCCATTTTTTTAGCAGGTCATGCAGGGTGAAAAAAAGAAAACAGTGTAAAATCTGCGCATTTGATGTAAAAGTGGTATCACACAACCTTCATAAAGGCTATAACTCAGAGAGACTGCAACCTCTCATAGGGCTATCCTGGTTTATAAGAAATGTAGTTAATAAATCATTACTATGAGGCATTCTATGGTCGGTTCTTTCTGAATAACTGACTTTGGTCAAGGCCTCATCACCTGTTCGTTCAACATTAATGCACTTCACCAAACAAAGCTTCACTGCTATGTGTTGTAAACTAGCTATGCACATAGAAAAATGTCACTTCAGTAGCTGACTGGTAACACCCAGTGTCAATAAGATGCTGCAACCGTTCTAGCCACTGCAGACAGAGAAACGTGGAGCAAGATACTTTCCTCCAGGTGGCAGCAGCAGGTTAGTGCCTCACCTAGCTAGCTGTATGCCTTAACTACTTGGCAACCTTCATGTCAGCCATTATGTTTTGATAGAAGACTGCCACGATGAGTATTTCTTGACACATTGTGGTGATGGTGGTGAACTTCCTCTTGCCATCATGTCACTCCACCTAAACAAGCTGGTGAGAGCTGCACCTCAACAAAATGAGGTGATCCAAGACTCAGGTGGTTTGAACGCCACTCAATGACTGGGATGAAATATCGTCATGAAAAGTTACATGTTACATGGGTTTTGTCCATCCCATGATGTCATAGCTGTGGTCCCCGGCATGGAAAAAGCTCAGGCTTACTGAATACCCTGACAGCACTCAGACAAATGCATTATGACTAAATGCATTCCCACAAAGCAAATACAGTACACAAAGACAATTTGTGGTGGCTGCAGGCAAAGTAAGACTGTGGTATGTGTGGTGATGTTAACTGAACTGGGGAGATGTGACGGCAGAGCTCTGAACGCAGGTACAGGGCTGTGAAATAAAACTCTCCCCTGGAGGAGCGCTGCCCAGGCCATGTGTTTGACGTGAAATGTTCCAGAAGTGTTAAATTATTCCTGCACGAAACCCAATCTATTCCCCCACCGTCACTCTGGTTTGGTCAAGTTTGATCCTGCCATCACAGTTTAAAGTTGTTTTCTTTGAAAGGCTGCTGTTTTTACCCTTGTAACTTCCTGTATCGCAAGTAAACAGACATAATCATTTATGTCTCCTGGTCCTGGAGCACAAAACCTTTGATGATTGAACTGCTTCCAACAAAGAGCAGTAGAAACTGTCTCGCAGGAGTTCAAATTGTTCATCAAAGACCTCCAGCAGAACCGTAACCCTGCTTGAGCGAGGTTATGGCAAAAGCTTTTGGGCGATATTCCACAGTAAAGCTCACTTGAACACCTGAAAGAGCAGGCAGGCTGCTAAAATGGGAATTTCCCAGCTTATCAGAGAGGCATGGCATGATATCCTGAGGGTTGCTGAACCCCGAGAGCACCTTGTAGTGTGTAATTACTGGACTGAAATGCATACTTCATTATATACCTCAGACCCCACACACTGTATCAGTGTCACAATGGAGATGGGGAAATGAGACATTAATTGCCAATGACAAATGAAGGAAGTGTTTCTGAATTTGCTTAGGGTGAAGGCAAGTGGATGTGAATGTTTGTTATGATTATGGGCGTGCCTGACGAAAATAATTTCTTGAAGAAGACCAGCTAACTGGTGTCACTTAGATTTATAGCTCATTTACTTCTGTCTACGTCTAGCTTGCATTTCTTAAAATCATTTTGCAGTATCTGCCACTGTAATTGTAATTGTAATTGTATTTTTCAACACTTGTCAAACCTATTATAGCTTGTGTAGATAACTTTATAGAGAGAGAATTTGTGAGCTGGCTCCTTTTTTCTGCCATTCGCCAGCTACGGTAAACTAAGTTAAGCTACCTTAGCTACTAGCTGTTGATGCCTCTTTGAAGTGATTGTTTTTTATTTGCTCTGAACAGATTCTAACAAATAAGATTACAGCCTCAGGAGCAGCCCAGAAGACCAGATTTGTCGAAATTAAGAGCTTTAAAGGACTATAGCGGTCCTATTTTGACTCCATGTCAACCGAGATGATCGTATCACAAATATCAGTTGTGTAAGTGAGTACAGAATATGTTTAGAAGCACTTGGTTGGTGTGTGCGTGTGTGTGTGTGGTTGAGGTGGTGATGGGGAGGAGGGGTGGGTGGGGGGTGTACAGTAATAGGTTGTGAGAGTGGACAGATGGGTTGAAATTGTATGGATTCTAGTGTGTGGATCGTGTGTGCAGCCTGTGTTTCATAAACGATCTGACAACTTGAGTAACGTCAGATAAACATACAAAACGTATGGATCCATGTACAATTATTCATAACGAAGTTTGGGGGCCATGCAAATTACGACTTTCCCAGGAGAAACAATAAAATGGAAAAGCACTGGGAGTTGGCCTTGAAATACTGGAGAAACCATGGAAAAACATGACTGTTGGCAGGTATGCTTTGAAATCAGAGCTAACTAACTTCAGTTCACTCCCATTCAAATGAGAAATACCATTAAAGTTGCCACACATGGGTAAATCCATCTTGTGAATATTAATATATGATGATTGACACCTAGCAGTGTAATGTGATGCGGACACTGACATGAAAACACTGAAATAATAATAAAACAGAAATGTTGACAAAACTATATTAAGTGTTACAAATTAAGTTTGTTTACTATGATGGATTATTTACCTGAGGCGGTTGTCACGTCTGTAGAAGTTGTTCTTCATACAACACAAGCATGAAGAGTGACACATGGTGTTTTTTAAAACTGTGAAAACAGGGGTAACCTCACCTGATAGGGTGTGTACCACTCATGAAGGCTGTCCTCACTCAGAGCCCAGGCCTCTCTCACACTGCCTTTCCTGTCTCTCTCTACTGAAACTATCAAATAAAGCAAAAATGCCTGAAAAAATCTTAAATGTATGAAAACAAGCCAATATCTCCGGTCCATTGACTTTGCGTACGTGCTGCCAGCAATAATGTAAAGGAGATAGGGAACTAAGATGATGGCCGCCACCTTCACCACACACACACACACACACACACACACACACACACACACACAAAAAGGTTATCCTCTAAACTACATATAGAAGGTTATTGCCTTTGAGTCAAGAACATGTGGAATTTAAGTTAGCGACGATGACAGCTGGGTTTGTGTATGTTGCTGTGACTCGTGGGGACACGCGGCTCCGTCCGTGACGTGTATGAGAGGTGACTGGATGACAGACGCTAACGGCGAGACCATGTGTAAACAAACCCATTGAAGACAGTGTCAATCAACAGCTCAGATTAGAGCTCGGGCTAATGGTCAAGTCGGAGATCCTTCATCTCTCCTTCAGCAGACCAGCACGATAATTGAGGAACTTGTGGACTGAAGTGACGTGAAGACAACACGGCTATAACTCTCAGTTATGGCAGATTGTCACAGACAGAGGTGATGTAAAACCAAATAACTTTGAGGTAAAGGATTTAATGGCGCCCACAAATCACAGTTAACTGAAGCGGTGCTTGACTTTGTACGCTGGACAATGACTTATTTGTGTTCATTACTTTGTAGAGCGATATCTCAGACTCGTGTGCAGCTCCAGTAGAGTAACTAATGGATTTTAAGGTGCTCTGTGTAAAGTTCATGAAGTCTGACTGACTTGCTTTTGGCAATTCCCCTGAGACCCACACACAGAGATCCACACTGCCAAGGACCAGGTGGTTGTTTGTTACTGCCAATTTTTTCCTCCCCTTAAGTGCTTGGCATCCATGAAAGTGAGACTGAATGGCAGCATCTATTGTAAATTCTGTGTATCTGTGGTGCGGTCTGTGGTTGTCTGTGATACCAGCAGCCTACAATTTTGACTTGCAACTGCTGTGCTGATGTTTTCGTAACAAGACAGTGAGTGAAAGAAAGAGAGAGAGGGAGAGAGAGATGCTGGGGATGATCTCATCCGACAGAAAAGATGATCTTCTCACACATCAGACCTACCAGAGTTTACAGGAGCTGTATATTTTTGTTGTTCGGGGTAATCCCCCTCAGTGCTGGATGTTGCTTTTCAGCCCCTATTTTGTTTCAGTGGTTTACTCTGACTGCTAGATTAGATGATTTAACTGTTGCGCTGAGATAAATTTAGCCATTGGCAAAAGGCACGAGGTCTGCTTTTATATTGCTTGTATCAGAGTAATGTTCACATCCTGCATATTGTGGGCAGTTTGGGAACATGTGTTTGGGAGCAGAACTGTTTTTGAACTGTTATCTGATGTTGAAGTACAACAGTATACGCAATCCTACCCGCAAAATTTGATTAAACGCTATCAAAGAAGTTGATATATCCTGGTTTTGATATTATTTAGCTTTTCACTGAAGGTAAAGATCAGTTACAACATAAAGCAACTTTCAACAACACACACACACACACACACACACACACACATACACTTGAATGTCAGTGGCAAAAAGTGCACATGTGATTCCCATCGTCCCTGTGCAGAGTTCGACTTGTTTTACAGATCCTTTTTACTTACAAACCCTACAGCTGGTCCTGGGGTCCTTTTTTTTTTTTTTTTTTTTTTTTTTTTTTTTTCAAAAAGTGAAATCACCCGTTTTATATATTTATAGATCTCACAAGCTCTTTTCCACACTCCAGCGACACTTGTAAATGCAATCTCTCTCTGTGGAGGTTTTTATTGTGTAACCCGATGATTTGCTGGAAGAGCCAAAACGGATTTGGGACCTTTCTTAATGGCTTCATCTGTGACAGCAAAGTCTGGCCGTGTAAAGGTGACTAAATTGTTTATGGAATGGGACCTGAGATGGAAAAATGAACACAGCCTGGCAGCGTGTGTATTTCTATTTACTCAGTTTACAAGTGAGCACATATGGATAGGGCACTGTTATTGTTTTAACAGAATAGAATAGCATAGATCATGTTTTCCCGAGAGTGAAAGACTGGTGCTGGTGTGTTCATTAGATAAAAAAAGAGGAAATAAACTCATTTAAATTAAATAAATAACAGCTTTCAAATGCTGCAGGTGTACAGGATCAACTCTTTTAATGTTAATTTATCCTGGCAAAGTGAACTGGTTATGCCTGCTCGTTTCCAGCGACACCTTGCTTCTCATTCACACAGTTGGGCACCTTCACATACAGATTGCTGGGAGCTGCACAGTCTTCCACTGTTGTAGTTGAGCTGTTCCACTGGAGCTCCACTCTACATTTTCTCTTTTTTCCCCTCCTTTTCTTTCTTTTCAATCTTATAAAACCTTCCTAGCCATCCTCACTCCTTAAGAATCTCCCCCATCCACATACTGATATATCTGTTTGCCTTGTCTATTTCCTCTGTGGTTGTCTCATCTTGTTTTATTTGTCTCATTTTCTCATAAATTATCAGCTGTATTTCCATGTAAAGGGAATAAGAAAATGAGCCATTCTACTGAATGCCTTGCTCAAGTAGTTGCTGTCGAAGGACAGGAGTCATTAAATTCCCTGTTTGTCTTTTGACAGACGGTCCATGGATTCAAACTGATGACTTTCCGGCGACAAACTCATTCTTTTACCGCTATTCTCACCACTTATATATTACAGTGCCAACTCTGACATCACATCAGTGCAGCAGTGCTGATACATAGTCATACACATTCACACACAAACACTGACATTTCCGTGCTTCTGGAGGTTCCCATGCTGATCTGGGATGTCAGATTTACTGCTTATTAAAACAGAGCTTATTAGTAACTAAGCATCCTCGATGGGTTTTGCTTAAGGTTCACTGTAAGCCTCTTTTCTCCCATGTCTTCACAAAAGTGATTAGTGAAGAGTGATAGGTCTTATAATGTGTGATAGAAAAATTATATACTGTTGAAAAATGAGGGCCGGTCTTGACCCTTAACAAACTCTTGAGTCTTTAGTTTCAATCCATGAAATAAAAATGTTGCTGTCTTAAACATTTGTTTAGATTAGAGCTACAGTGTGCTACATCTAGAGAAATGCTCTTAAGTAATATGATAATACATTACATAAGCTGCACAGTATTTCAAGGGGATTTAGATAAACTTAAGTTTTGACCTGGGGTTGAACATTATATAAGACAAAGAAGTACAAGAATCTAAAATAAAGGCAGCAATTTAGATGTGAAAATCCACAGCCCTGATAGGCGAATAACATGATGAGGGAATGCTGAGGGTATATTCACTGATATCCTGTAAACAACCTATTACAAAAGGCCTTTCACTGTGTGTTTATCTGTTTATGCATACAGGTCGATGAGCCGATAAGATCTCTGTATAAAACACCAAAGCCAAATTCATTATGTAAGAATTTTGAGATAAAGGTTCACTTTCCATTTGTGAATTATCAGTGGCCTTTGTCTGACCACACCACAGAAACAAGCCAGCATGGTGAGCCCGCCTAACAGTACACTAAATCTGACAATACACAACATAAAGAGCCAGACGGGACGTCCTGAACATGACGCAACACAATGCGGTTCACAGCTGTGCGAGGAGACGGGAAGCCAGGTGTACAGCAGGACAAGTCCAGGATCCTGATGTGAAGGCCTCCAACACCTCACTCCGGACCTGCGGCACACTAACGGCTTTAGCAGAAACATCTGGCAAGCGACAAGTCTTTTTCTCTGCTCCCTTGCCAATTAGAGTTTCTCCTCACTTCAAAAACTGCCATGCAGCATGCAGCCCTTTCTGGCTCTCTGTTCTCAACCTGCTGGCTCCTGCCAGGTTGGACACACAGGGACACAAACATGAAAAGAAACCAATTAAAGGGGCTAATCTACCCACTTTTAAACATGAAGTTTATTTTTACAGTCTCCAGCTGGACTTCACCTTCAGTGTGTGGAAGCAATCAGTAAACACACAGAGAGAGAGAGAAAGAGAATGTAAAGATTGTATGTTTGCAGATCCCGTCACTACGCCCTGAGGATGAACTTTAGGGACTTATAAAGGACCCATTGAAATAAACTCTGATCCAAGTGTTTGAGCAATTGTCTCCAAAGCATTTTGGTTTTATCTGCTTAAGAGGGGTCACTTTGTGAAAATTGAAACATTTGGTTTGTGTGTCTGGGCAGCCTGCCCATCATCAGCCCTCAAAAGCCACTTCAAAGTCTGTCATTGGCTGAATGGAGAAATGTATGAAAGGGGGGGGGGGGGAAGCCCCCAAAATTTTATGTTTTTGTATTCCTTGATCTGTGAATATGGTCTGACTAGCATGTGAGTGGAATTATCTGTCTGTGCTAAACACATTTGTACATTTTAATAGTGTTGTTGGTGATCCAATAATGTTTTTTATTGCCGGAATGATCTTTCTGTTTTTCTGTCTTCAGCTGAGACACGAGAGACAAAAAGGGAGGTTTTACTGTGGAAGAGTAGCATGAGAGAGGAGCCAGACTGTAACTGCCTACCATGCTTTGCTTTGCTTTGTATCTTTGTATTTACATGCTGCTGTGGATTTACCTTCTATTTCACTTAGAGCGATTGCTGTGATCTAAGCCTCTGTACCAACCTGAGCACTCCTGTTGTGTTTGTCAAGCTTAAACCCTGTTAGACTGAGCTAGTACCTTTCCTTCACCCCGAGGATGACTCTCCGCTGCCCTCGCAGTCTGACATGTTGTTCCTCTGATGGATGTGCCCTGTCGGGACAAGGTGGCCGAGCGCTTTCATCAGGCCCTAAGCAGGCAGGCAGGCCAAGGGAGCAGGACGATCACCTCATGCCTCCGTACAGGAGATAAAACAACCATCCCATGTCACCACGCTGGAGATAAAACAAGGCTCCTCTTCACAGATCATACATCAAAATTATACCGGCTGACGCCAGGAGACGGCAAAGCATGCTGGGTAGATGACACACCTAAAAGATGGATCTCTTTAATCTGAGGAGTAAACACATAAATTACCCTGGGATATACTTAACCATGTCCATAGGAAGTTGGTTTCAATTTAGTTGAGATGTAGCCTTCATGATTTTATCTGATGGCTGAAACAGATCGAGCAGCTCACACATCTATTTTGCATGTCTGAGGAAGAAAATGTGTTTATTTCACATGTCACTGGCATGATACAAATTCAAAGCGATGTATGTCTGAGAGGAATTTATTAACCCTGGTGGAAATCATAACATCAGTTGTGTGTGTGTGTGTGTGTGTGTGTGTGTGGGACCCTGACATGTCACTATCTCACTACCTTGCTGGCAGTTACCATGCAGCTAAACAAGAGCCTGATAGGTGCTAGTAACATTTTTTTAGTGTTTTCACATTGCATACTTTTTTTTTTAAAGATTTTTTTTTCTTTTTTGGGATATCTGCTTTATTCAGTAGAGATTGTAGAGAAACATTAAAGGCAAGCAAAGGGCTCGGCTTAGAATTGAACCTGAGCTGCTGCAGTAAGGACTCAGCCTTGAAACGTGGTATAGGCTCTCAGACGCCCCCGCACTGCACCTACTTCAGCTCCTGGCTAGCCTTAATCTGGAACCACGACTAGCCCAGGGATTACCTGTCCTATGTTCACACAAGCATTCATTAACTCTGTGTTTACATCGTATTCCATCTGCAATTCACAAACAGTGTTTTTCTTTATACATATATATATATATATATATATATATCCATATCCATATCCATTTCACATTGTTACCACTAGCACAATTAACACTGAGTTGAGTTGGCTCTGTGTTTTGGGACATTTCTGGGATTAGCTCCAAAAGTTGGTCTTAACTAGAAACTTGACATTTATGCCCATACCTGACAGTACCCTGTGGGTTGTTTTGGATTTGGGCTTAATTTCTTTTTTTGGGTCGGGTCGAGCTGAGTGACTTTTTTTTTTTTTTTTTTTGTTAAATAATGAACGGGCAGAGCCAAAGAGCAGCATGGTTTTAATTTGCTCTGGCATGTAATCCTATAGGCTCTCAGCAGCCATTTGCCCATTTGATAAGTTATATTATAGCCTCTAATTGGCTATGGTGGCTCAATAGTTGGTCCTCTTTTTCCTGAGGATTCCTGTCTCTCCAGGAGTGAGACTCTTCTCTCATCCGTCAAACTATATTATTGGCTGTAGGACTGTGGGACTCCAGTGTGAGATCATTATCTATGGGACAGTGTGGATTTTGAGTATCAGTTGGGCTGGAGTTAAGATTAATTATCTTTCAGGTACAGGCTGGGTGTGGACAGAACTTTTCGAGCAAAAGCTGGGTTGAAAATAACTTCACTAACCTGGATGCCTAGGGCTATGGCTGATGCAAGCCCACTTTTTTTTTTTTTTAACACTTTTTCTTTCTATTTTGTCCCTCTGTCCACAAAAAAATGTGTTTTTCATCACTGAAAATATAACTTTTGGAAAATACCCTCCAAAGTGGAGGGCATGAGTGAAAATGTCATTTTCCTTTTGTCATGTGGATAGTGATAACGAATCAATTTGATAACGCTGATGTGACTGGCGCGACAGCAGGGAAGCTGACCTCACACAGGTGCCACTTTGCCTATGCAGTTATTTTTCAACAACTTTATTAATCTGTGACTTTTAGAAGGAGCTCAACCTTCTCCGCCCATATAAACAACTCACCCTCTTTTTATCATTTAACTCGATACAGTTTTGGACACTAAGATGTTTAATGTTTTTTTGTGGTTATAACTGACTCTGGGATGTAAACAAACTACTTCAGTCACACCTCAGCTTCTTTGCACAGGCTCATAGTTCATACAGGATCATAGTTCGACTTGCATCAAAAACACTCATTAACTTATTTTTTATTTATTTATTATTTTTTTTCCACAGAAAAATGAACTCACGTCAAAAAAAAATTGTCTTCATGTGGACACAGCCCTAGCATCCTTAAGCCCAGGCCAAACAGTCTTTTAGCCCTGGGTCAGTGACATTGTGAACAGCCCTTTTGTCCTCATCTTCAACCAAGAATCAGAGCATGCTGTCACTCTGTCCTGAGCACTCTTCTGCACTGCTGCAGCACATCTCTCTTAAGGTCTAAGGTGATTTTCCAGGAGACCTTGAGGCTCTGCGCTCATCAGTGTAGCAGAGGACACACAGAGAAACTATCATCTGTCATGGGTTACACAGATCTTCCCTGTTTTTCTCTTTCCCAGTAGTTATGTTTCAGTCCACTCTCCTGTATTCTTCCTTCATCTTTTTATTTCCTCTTCCTGTGATGATAACATAAACACACATGAAAGCTCGCACACACAGATGGTACGTTGAGCGCGATGCAGTTTGATCCTTCATTGAGTGGAACTGCAGAGGGTTGCTCTGTCCAGTCTGGAGCTGCGGTCTGACAAAACAGTTGACATCAGAATCTCATTGTATCACTCGACAGTTCCTCCTGTGCTCTCAACATTTCAAACCCAATTACACGTGATTGTTCTGTTATCCTCAGAGCCTCCCGTCATCCTTCTTGCCACTTAACCAAATGTGGTTTTCATCTCTCTAACATGGTTTAGATTTCTCCTCTGAGCAGCTGAACTGCCTTCTCCCCTTTCCATGACCGTGAACCGGGCCACTGGATTACCATGTTCAGATGCCCATGGCTTGCAGGGGACTGTTTATTTGCAGAGCTGGCACTCGCTCCGTCTCAACAACTGCTCAGACAAGTGCACCACAGGCTTTAATTATTGGAGTTTGAAATGAGGCTCCATTAAAATGAATGACCTCCATTAAAGCGGTATTAAGGGACAGATGCCTTTGCTGGTAGGGCGAGTGTGTGGGGCGGGGGGGGAGGGAGGGGGGCACTTGACTAGACGTACAAGTGCCTGAATAAACAGCTCGGCAGGTTTTTCTTTCTTTCGCTCTTTTTTGGCGAAGCCCCACTGCGACTACCACCAAGATTACAACCACCTGGCTGTGCGTCCTACTCCACTCTACCCCAAACATTTTAATCACGGATGAAATTCATTTATATGTTGCGATAATTGTGCTTAATTGTTTCTTTGAAGGGGAGTGAGGCCAGCAGCATCTGGTTGACATATGGCTGTTGTGCTGCCCGATGCTTGCAAGAGTGACTTTGTGCCCAGCGTGAAACTGAGGCCCTAATCCACTCCCTCTTGCCCATTGAGCCAGTATGGAGGTGTGGCCACGAGGTTGCCTTTGAGCCATAATGAAGGTATATATAGGAGCTGACCTGGTGACTGAGGTGGGTGACATACCCAAGCTAATGTACAGTAATGTGCTTATTCTCTCTCTCCGTGTGTGTGTGTGTGTGTGTGTGTGTGTGTTGAGCCCCGGTGGAGGTGTGTCACCTCAGGGACCGGCTGTCTGGACCTGCTCTTCACTTTAGAAATTCAGCAGCTTCAGCTTCTCCAGCTGGGCTTCCCCCTTTTTGATTATGCATTCCATATGGCTCACAGACCCAACGTTGGTATTCACCACCACACATATTTTACTTTACTGTATATGTGCTCTAATTAACACATACGTGGATGCACACATTCAGCAGATATACACACTTTCAACATGCATAGGCAGGCTCATAAATGCACAGTGGCACTCTTCTGTGGAGGATGCATGTGTGTTTTCCGCTCTCTGTCTAACACACACACACACACACACACACACACACGCTAATGGCAAAAAGACATCACCACACAAAAGTGTAGTCACTCACACATGAAGATAACCTTGCTCAAAAGTGTGTGAAGATACAAACAGGTTGCCTTACAAAAGATGATTATTTTCCGTCTCTCTCTCTCTCTCCCTCTCTCTCTCTCTCTCCCTCTCTCTCTCTCTCTCTCTCTCTCTCTCTCTCTCTCTCTCCCTCTGTCTCTCTCTCCTTGAGTGATATTTTAATTCAGGCTGAGAGCCTGTCAGTCATCCCTCCTTCATTCAGTGTCGTTGTTGCTGACATGTCACATCTGGAAGCTCTTCCCTACATGTGCTGCATAGACATTTCTCTGCTCACTTTCCCTTTCCCAGGAGGCCTGATTGTGAAGCTCCTGTGATGATGTGAAAAAGGAGACTGAGACTTCTGCACAACAGCTCTAGGCTAATGAATGCATTCTGGACATATTCCTCCACCACGTTGTGGGATCGCTTTCCCCAGCAGACAGGGCATAAAGAACGATCAAAATGATAGCAATTTGCAACAAGTTCCAAATTCTCCTCTGCTGCTTTCCACGCTGAGTCTTTAGCACCTGTTTAGTTTGGAAGGGCTCGTCACTTCTGAGCTCAGAAAACTGAGACCTCTCGTTTGAGAGCAGAGAGATGAGACAGTTTATGGAGGCACTCCAGGTACAGCATGCTACCACCTTCTCTGAGCCAAACAAGAAATTTCAGTGATGTTTGCCCAACACTTGACACATTGTTGGGTTAGAGGGTGGTGACAGAGCTGTTTCAAGTCCTTTTTTTCCTGCTTTTTCCTGTGGAAAATCTATGCTAAGTGTGTTGCTGTGCTCTGTTACAAGCGAGGGTGTTTCCTTGGCAGGAGAAGAGAATGAAATAATCATTAATGTGTCCGAGGGGTGAATGATGTCATGCACACTGAATAAATGTTGCTGCCAGGCCATGCAAGATTAAGATATTGTTTCACAGAGAGAGTGACACTTTGGTTTATATTGATTCGCAAGCACACACGGGACTTAGTAACACACACACAAACACAGGTGTGCACCCATCCATGCATGCGTGCACGCCTGCGTGCGCACACACACATACGCACACCTACCCACCCACCCACCCACACACACAGACACACACACAGACACACACACAGCTAAGCCCATTGATGAAGGATAGGATGATCTGCTTCCAGTTAGGTTGCGTACTGTTCCTGTTCAGCGAGTGTACAAAGGGATGGATCCAATTTCAGGACATGCTTTTAATGAAACTCAAACTGAAACACGTTTCTGATTGGAGAACAAAGACGGAGAATCAAAAGCTGTTGCAGAGGTGACCCGGGCTAAAGCGTGCTCACAGCTCTAAACACCAGTCCTTCACAAAAAGGGCCAACTCCAAACAAGACCCCTCCAAAGCATCTAGTTCCCGAAACACTGCAAAGCAGCCTGACAAATGTATCCAAACTTTGTACTTCTACTATCTAGAATTACATTTTGTTTTAAAAACTGTATGACATGTGCATAAACTACAATTAAAGCTGCTTATGACTTCCAGATCGGTAACGGGCAAAAGCAGAGGCTACTGAAACCCCACACCACTTTGAAGAAGAGAAACTGCTTTAAAAAAACAAACAAATGGCAATTTCAAACCAATGGCAGCAATCAGAAAACTGAGCAGGACAGTGAATACGTCACACTGGTTTTGGAACTGACTGCCTCTAGTCGTGTGTTTTGAAACTCCTGATTAAACTGTTTCCCACTGACTTGAGGATTATATATTGTAACATAATCTTTAATAAATATCGCCCCTCAAAAGTAGCATAGCTCCAATGGTGCTGCTAGCATAACCTGACTGTTTCCTAAGTGGCAAACTAATCCACCTTGTAACCGCGGTATCCCTTGGCGACATTTCCTGTTTTTAAGGTGGACATGAGTAGGTTTGAGAGGTATGAAAATCATTGCAAACCAGAGCATGTGGTGGACTGGTTGTTTTGAGAATCACATCACCAGCGTGATTAGATGTTCGGCTGAATAGCTACACGGTATTTGATTTTCCCGAGCGACCCTTGCAGTGCTCACTGGAACATGTACAGTATTTCTTGAAAATGGACCACAAACACTTTCCAAACCACTGAAACGCTCATTGACTCTAAATTTATCCTCACATCACACAAGCTCGTCCAGGAGTGATTTTGCTCTTGAAACATAACTGACCCCGAGTTATGGCATCCAAAGCCTATTATAATCCAGAAGGAGACCCATGAAAAGTATATATTGTGGATAGAGCTTCATGTATGAGCTCTGATAAAATGAAACTGCTAATCCAGCGGTTTAAAAAAGAACAGGTCCATTTTGGGGCAACTTAAGGTACTATGAAAAGTTATGGCGTGAAAGTGGCTAAAGTTATAAATCACAGAAGTCCTTTTGAAACAGTAGGGTGCTGCTAAAGAGCATGACCATGTCAAGGTAATGTAAATGCTCCCACCAGCATTCATAATCCTAAGAGAACATAATGATGCTGATAGGCTTCATGAAACAAAAAATTATTTTTACAATAACATGCATGTGAACAAGAGATGGGCAATATATCGAGACTGTATCTATATCGTGATAGAAGACTAGATATTGCCTGGGATTTTGAATATCATAGTATTGTGATGTGGTATAAGTGTTGTCTTTGCCTGGTTTAAAAGGCTGCATTGCAATAAAGGGCTACAGTTTTCTGATCTTGTTAGACTGTTGTAGCTGTTCTAATATTTGCATCTACCTACATGGCTGTCATATCCACTGTTTATCAAAAATCTCTTGTATGTAAATATCTTATGAAAGCATTGGTGGTCATCTCTACAGTATTGTCGTAATATTGATAACAAGTTGTTTGGTCAAAGAAACTGTGATGTTTGATTTTGTCCATATCGCCCAGCCTGAATGTGAAATGAGTACATGTGGTAGACCAATTCAAATGCTCCGTGTCAGTTTGGTGACTTGAAAAACGGAGGTCATAAGTCCATTCTCCCAGTCGCAGCGGGTGTAAGGTCCATTACACGTCCCACAGAGACTACTGTTTTTGGTAGACTGCTGCCCCAAGGTCTCTGGGCTCACCCTGCACCTGTGGCGGGCCGTGTCCAGAGCTGAAAAAAAAAAAATAAATAACTGCCTTCCGCTTAATGGGGCTTGAGAGCCGCCTCACTCATTTGCCGTGAAGAACACAGGGTTTGAAACGGCTTAGAGCACAATGGCTCTTAGATATCGCTCCGCAGTGTGAGCAGTCCACACTTGTGTTGTGCATGAGTAAACTTGTGATCATATCACTTTAAACTGCACAGTGGAAAAGACAGATGTGAGAGCAACGATTGTAAAGGTTTGGTGCAGAGGTTAAATATACGGGTTGCCCACATTCAGCAGGGGAAACAAGAAGAAAGTCGCACACACACACACATCATTGTCTGCTACCGAGGCGCAGTGACTGAGGGTTTGTGCTTCAAAGACTGTTTCAAGGACATGGAGGTAAACTGTCCCAGTCACCACACAAGTTGAAACCTGAGCATGTAAATAAGGTCTCTTTCATTTGCTGTCCAGTAGATGTTCTCATTCAGGATCTGGCTATTTTCATTTTGAAGGAAACAAAGCATTTTTTTTCTTTTCATATAATACACACTGTTTTCAAATGTCAATCTACAAAAAGATTACATGATGCAGTGTTTTACCTCCGACTTTCATGGTAGTGAACAGAAGCTGGGTTTTTCCGCATCTTCTTACTGTTTCAGTGAGCAGGGCGCAGGTTTTTATTTATAACAAGGAGGTAATTTATGACTATCTGAAGGCCCTGGCTACTCTGTACCCAGGTCAGCCTCTCTCATTCTTCAGGCTGACAGGGTTGGGCTCCTGGAGTTATGGGATCAAGGCTGATGTCTTACAGACCACCGCTTGGGGAACAGGTATCTGCACTTCCTTATTTTATCAGCTTTCCAACAAGTGAACATGAACACGGGCCCCTATAAATCACTTGCTGTAGATGACAGCCCCGAGGCAGCGAGGCAGAGCGTCGTCTGATGTCGTGCATGTGTGCTCTTTTTTTTTTCCCAACTTCACAGAAATGCACCATGACAGTTACCGCTCCTGCTGTACAGTAATGCCTCTGTCTCTTTCTGTTTGTAGTTCACCTGCAGACATCATTAGTCTGAGGAGCTCGTGACAGCATTACCACTTTGTTATGTCAGTGAGCACACTGCGTCTTAAGTCATTTAGCCTGATATCCAGAGTTTAAATCTCGTTTTTGAGCCAATACCACTGCTCCCAGTGTTGAACAGATTTTTTTCTTGAATAAAGAGTAATTTTCTTGATATTTGTAGGCTGGTTATTTCAACATAATCATTCGAGTCACCGGAAACATTCCTGAAAACAGTGCATTGGAAAAAAAGTGATTATCTCATCCCAATGGCAGAATTTTTTTGTTGTTTGTTTAGAAAAACAAGCTTTAAACACTAAATAACACATTGAGATAAAGGGTTTTTTTGGCAGCACACAGCCATTTTAGCCCTTTATCTTTCCGCTGAATCCAATGGCTGTCCCGGATTAATCCACATCTGAAGATGCGTCCTCAGTGATATGTTACTGATAACAGCTATTATCACCAGCCATGCAGAGCAATAACAAACTGACATTTTACAGCATCGTCTGTATGGACTGTACTCACTCACATATTGTGTGTGTTTATACAAGCTACCGAGACAGCTTTTGTTGATAGAGCGCTGAAAGCAAATGGATGTATGACCTTGATTCTCTTCCCACTCTGCTGTCTCTGTTTATGGGCAAGAGGTAGAGAGAGAAAGAGAGAGCGCATATAGGTTTGTGTTTGTGTGTGTGTGTGTGTGTGTGTGTGCACATACGGGTGTATACGTACGTGTGTTCGTGTGTGTGTGAGAGAGACAGTGTTATGTGAGTATGGGAGTGGGGTGGACAAATATGGTCATGGTAACGTGGCTCCGGCAACAACACAGGAACAACGGATTCATTACGTTTGTTTGACCAATAACTTCCTGTGAAAGATAGATGTGTTTTGGCCCGGGCAGCTGTTCATTCTGACAACCGTCACTCCCCTCACATGATGTCCCTGTATGGCTGGAGAATTACAATTCAGTGCACGTATGTATGTGTGTCTGCCTGTGTGTGTGTGTGGTCTGGGTTAACAGGTTCAGCATGCCTAATTCACAGGCCTCAAGACGCAAACTGTGTCCCAACCTCACACGTTTCAGAGAGGCTACAGACACTGGAGGCCATTCTCCATGAAGTTAGCTCACGTTTGCGTGTTCGGTTGTGTGCGTGTGCGTGCGTGTGTATGCGTGTGTTTTCTTGTGTTCATTCAAGCAAAACTTAAATCAGCACATGAAAGGTGTGTATCTCAGTGTTGCTTCTCTTGCCTCTCTGACAGGAAACAGACCCTCTCTCTGGTATTTGGTTTCTCCAAACTTACACACAGGACTCAATTTCAAACATGGTACAAATTCAAAGCAGAAATGTAGCATGAGAGGGGACAATAAGGCCAATGTTATGTCACTAGTTAAGCTCAATTCAATAGATTGTTCACTGCTGTGCCCAACACATGAATCTAAAAATGAAAATATTAAGCTTGTGTTGAAATTTGTTTTCCTATATTCAACACGTTGATGTGCATGTTCACTTATCCTGTATATAGACACATGAGAAGCTTAAGAATCACATTCACTGTGCTTCAATGCACGTCTTTGTCTAGAGTGAATCCCCTTCTCTGTTTTCTCTGTGTGTGTTCTGGTGATGAAACATCTCGAGTCATTACCCTTGGCCTCTCTTGTCCTAACTGGTTCTCCAGCCCAGCAGGAGATTGCTATTATTTGTGTTGGGCTGTGTGTAACACTGGGCTCCAAAAATGCAAAGATTATGAGGGCTGAGACAGAGAGGGGGGATGGAGAGCAGCAGTCTGAGCAAAGAGAGAGGAGGAGAAATATGGCACATCTCTCATCACATTTGCACGAATGTTTTGGCTAGACCAGTTAAGTCTTCTCTGTCATCACTAATCACCTAGCGATAAATCCCTGAGCAGCACTGAATGAAACTTGTTGGGATGGAAAACCAAGAAAGATGACTCTGCTTCTGAGAGAGTCAGCCACTACACAGCATTTTCAAACATTCACAAACTAGTAGAAAAGAATGGGTTGAATTTGTTTTCTGGCCACTCATCAAAGACATATTTTTGTTTTCTTGCTCTGTGGGCCACAAGGAAACCTTGGCAAAGGTCACAATTTGATTGGATTTGCTGTTCAATCGTCTGTTTTCCACCAAGGAAAATTTGTACTGGGACAGTTGAATTTGAGCACAGCACCAGCGTAGTGTGGTTGTCATTTGTGGTCAATTTTGTAGGATCACACAATATAAATCGCCAATCTTGTCTTACTCTGATATTGTAAGAAATCTGTTGTTGCTACAATGTATAGCCACATAACAGAGACACAAGGCATCCCTCGCTTGTATGTATGAGGTGAGGACAGCACTGAAGTTACTAATGAGACCGAGGAGTGACGGCACACAGCAACAACCCGATGACAGAAGTGACTAACGCTAAAGCTCCAGAGGTGAGCCAGCGTACTGACTGACGTCTTTTAACCTCCAGCCTCTCAGAGCTGGCCTCTATACTCTGTGCTATCTTTTCTGTCATCTTTCATCCCTCTTTTGTTCTGTGTTTTAGAAAAAGAAAACACTCATTTGTTTGAATTAGAAGCACTTCTTGACCGTCATTATGGTTTAGGCCTGACCATTCTTATAGAGTATAATCTGATGAAATCCAACCAACAAATCTCTTCCATGAAGGCCACTCCAGTGCTCTCAGAATGAGGTAATCTTGAATCCGTGAACTCAAGAGAACCTCAAGTGAAATACTGGAGCACACTGATCACAAAGCAAATAATTTACTACAAACTTTTTGACAGCGGGGGCGTCTTCATCACAATCCCGGGTCTAACTTTCCAAACGTTCAAAACTGGGAATAGGAGACAATTCTCCATTCTGACAAGTTTTTTTTTTCCTTTTGTACATTGTCACATTCTTGTCTTTCTCACAATTCTTAGTCCGAGGCACTATTGTGCTCTAGAGCTTCAAATGCGGCCCATTTCCTGCAGCCAAATTCAAGCACAAACACTCTGGACACGCTGTTTCCCCTTCAATCTACATCTCTGACAATCTGATTTTTCAGGGTCTTTTTTTCTCACGGGAAACTCAGTTTGATACAACACATTGCCCCTGTTTTTCTTCCTCAACACTAGGATCATTTTCATATTTTGGGTTGAAAGTACTACCACTTATTTATGAAATAAATACTGAACATTTTAAATAGCCATAGGTAGATTAAAAATCTTCTGGACAACTTTAAGAAAACACTCTCCCTGTGCTTTGAATCTTAACTGAGTTTGGTCACATTTAAGTGATTTTGTATAAATTAGGTGTGGAGGGTTTGAGCAGGATGGGGGGTGGGGAGTGGCTGGGCACACTTTAATGATAGTTCCTCTCCCAGTTTCCTCCTAATGAAATAATCCCTGTCTACCTGACCTGATACACCATTCTCTTGCCTGGGGTGGAGTCTGAAGATTAAATTAGAACCATCTTGTAATTTTTTGAACAGGACAGACAGAAAGTGGGCATGGCAGGGAGAAAGAGAGACCAGCAACTGGTTGATAGTAGCATAATTTGCAGGATTTTTGACCAATTTAGGCTATCAAACGGCTGTCTTTCAGTTATTTTAACTATGCAGCTTTTTCTGTCTCTAATCCGAATATCCAAAGGCTATCTGTCGGCCTTTTTTTTTTTTTTTTTTTCACAGACAAGAGGCAAGTTTGAAGCTCAAGCCCTCTAGCCTTGTGTCAAGCATTTGACCTTTTGGTGGTTTTGAGTATCAAGGATTTTAAGGTACCCAAATGCCACTCTGTGTGTTTCCATGGAAGCAAGGCTTTAAAGGAATGTCCATCAATGCTGAAAGGGTGACTCAGAATAGCCCTAAACACACCCCGCCCATACATATTAAAATTCCTTTGGATGGCACCCTTCACTGGGCATCCACATTCCACATTCCCCTGGTCAAGGGAAGTGGAAGGGGAGGCTACCTGTTTCCATGGCGATGCCGGCCAAACACCAAGGTCAGACAAGCGTGTCCATGTCATTCCCAACGTGACAGTGGTTTGCCATAAACCGTAGCCGTCGTGCTAATGACACTCCTGCACAGTGGGCGGGGCTGGCATGGGCCTCTGTGGATGCTGGTCGGGGCCCAGTCTGGCCACACTCACAAATGGGCAGGCAACACAGGAAACTGGGGCTTCCAGTAAAAACATGTAATTAGAAACACATTGACTGGGAGCCTTGGCATGATACACCCAGATAGAGGGGAGAGACACACGCACTCAGGGGTGCTCAGGGGAAAGGAGGTTTGATTCAAGTGGAGGACAAGATCACTGGGGTATTGGGTCACTTGGGAAAGTCCCAGGAGAAAGCCAAATTTTGGGAGACAAAAATGGAAAACCAGGGAAACACCACGGGAAAGACACAGTGACACAAACAAACACCTAGTACGATAATAACAGACAGACACAGACCAGTATAATTAGCAAAAACAGATATTTCAGTGCCCTGCGTGATTTCTCTGACCTGCTAGTCCACTTTGGGACAGACTAGGTGTGTGCTGTGACAGGATGGCGGGGGCATGTGGCAGGCAATAATATCCCGCTGCTGAAAATCCCTACTACTACTACTGTTTACAAGATGCAATATAAATGCCACTGAGTTTGAGGGAGCGTCAGCGTGGCCTGGAGGCCTCACCACTAAGAGCAGACAGCGGGCAGCACAAGCACAGCTGGCAGTGTGGGTCTCGGCGGGGCAGGGTGAGGGGAGCCACGCCCTGCATGGCCATGCGGTGAACCCAGCTCTGAGGGATTGCAGGTTAACATGGCCACATGATATTTGAGAACCATGTCATCACCACCCATGACCTAAGTGAGGCCGAGGTGAGCCGAGCGTAATATTCTGTACAGTTTGTGATTTCTATATAGCAAACACTGGATTGTAAACTAACACAAACACTAGTGGTTACTTGTTGTCATTCAAACAGCAAGCACTCATTCAAAAAGTCAAGATATGGACACGCTGTAATAGTTATCTGTTTTTAGGAAGCCAAAACCACACATGGTAGGATTTACTGAGTTTGAACTGAAGCCCATTTGACAAACTCCACAGAGCACTGATGAGAATAACTCCAGCTTTCCTCGTTCTCTCCGCCGCTGACGAGATTCTCACAGAGCAAAATCCTGAGATACCTCTTAGCTTCAGCTGGGGATGAATATGAGAAATAGTTCCTCCCTCCACAGAGAGAAACCATCAGAGGCAGTCTTTAGTGTGCGGCTTTACAGATCAGGCAAGTGGCGGCTGTGGCCTCAGAAAAAAGCCTTAATTAGCCTTCGCTCCCAGCAGACTGCCAACCCAAGAATAGGGGTTACATTAACAACAAAAAAGTGAACATTTTTAATCAACTCTCAAAGTGTTTCCTTGTACCCCAATGTCAACAGTTCACTAACACATAATTAGAATGAACAGAGGAAATGGATGTTTGGTAGGTGATGAGGTTTTATACATTTCAAAACACAAAAGTGTGAAGTGACAATTCACAGTCCACAAATGTAGAGTAAACGGCTGGAAAATGTGCAGTAATTTGAGGGGGGACTGCTTACAGGACTAGAGAGAGGAGAATTGCACTTAACGTTGAAATACATTATTTAACATATTAAGAATCATAAAAAAAACATTGTAAACTTTTAGAGAACAACATCCCTGGGGATATTTATATTAAAACATATTCAACAGTTAATTATGAAAATCACAGAACATCGTGCTTTTGACTCTTTTTGGTCTCTTGTCCATCATGAAATTCGGGACACAGCAACAGTAACACACTGAGCACCAGTGGAACAGCATCTCCAGTCAATGGACCATATTAAAGCATATCAGCCCCCACAGAGCAGCGGCTCCCAAAGTGGGCTCTTACAAAGGGTTTAGAGGGTCCCAGCAAAATAAAGACTGGCATTCATTTGAAGTTGAAATAGCAAGAGAATGATACAGGAATGTCCATTTTGACTGTTTGGTTTGATCTCTCCTGTTAACTAACCACACTTAACAACAGAAATCCTCCCAGACAGGCATCCCACAGTAAAAATCCAATCAAAAGAGGGTCTGCGGTCTAATAATGTTATTTAGGGCAAAAGTTGCTACCCATAAAAAAGGGGAAACTAACAGATCTGACTAGGGGGTGTAATGATTAATTTATTGCATCCATATATCAATTATATATTTTGCTGATTCGACTGCATCGATCAGCTAAAAAAAAGACTAATGCGGAGTTCAGCCTGAATCAATGTGAAAGGTGTTCAGTCGACTTATTCACAAAAAAGACCTAAGAATACTATGAAATGCACATTTGTTTTTTTTTTCTTTTTTTTTTCTTTTTTTTTTAATAAATAATGTTCAAGTATTTCTGTTTTTCACATTTCAGAAGAATACGGACAATCTTGCATAATTGCATGTTTTATTAGGATTTAAAATTTTAAATGTGACATTCTTAAATCGAGTTGCAAACTAGTGAATTGTACAATTCGAATTGAATCTGTGTTAAGATTTACACCCCTAGATCTGACAAATGTTGGCTGAAAAGGTGAAGTTATTATTCAAACATTTACCCTGATAAACCTTCTATCTCTTGCTATTCTATAAACAAAAGCTGTTTTTTGTGGGACGTGCCAGATAACATAGCTGGTTAGGTTAATACCACTTGGTGACTCAAATCCTCTTCAGTCAGTGGGCTTTAAATACTTCCAGAGAGTGTTGTTGTCCATGTACTGTGCGAACATTACTTTGAATTTAAAGAACGGTCCAGTCTGGCTCTGAAGTACGCTCTGGGGCTTCTAAGAGTCAATCAAACAAACCGCTTTACACCGAGGAACTGGTATAAAAAATGGAACAGGAAGTTGTCAACATGTATATGGTCTACGAGTAGAACAAAAAAGTGTGTTGAAAGGGCTTGGTGGGCATCTTTGATTGAAGGTTTTCTTTGACAGCTGGCCACTGGCCACAGACGTACAGTAAGTTATTCAGACAGTTTGTCAGTAAAAACTACAGTAAAGAGGTCAGGCTGTTACAGTATGTAAAAGTAGTTAGACAGGAAGCGTTTGGTGAGTATTTGTTAAGAGGTGCTATCCCCGAAATTTAACACATTTCATCTCTATCATGCTTTTGTGACGGGGGCTCTGGAGGCAGATGAGCAACATCTGCAATTTTTGGTTCACATGTCCAAATCAGTATCTAAAACGAATGACTCAAGAGTTAATTATGTACAGGATAGATGTCCAGTTTGTAATGATCCTGCTAATGTTTTCCATATATATGTATAATACTGTTACCTATTTCTTTGTACATGTACAGGCTGTACAAGCTGCATGAAGTATGAGATCCTTTTCTTTTTCAGTCAGTCCCTCCATAGCACACTCTAGCCCTCCGTTTCCCCGTGGACGTTCTCCATATGTACTTTGAGGTAGTCGTTCCTGGTGAACTTCTTATGGCACAGCTGGCACTCTGCCATGGGCCTGTTGGGGTTGTGTGTGAGTTTATGCCTGCTAAGCATCTTCTTCAAGCTGAATGACAGGTCACACACCTACAAGACACAACAGAGAGCATAGGAATTTAATAATCATGGGCACTGGGGCACACACAGTCTCTATAACCTTGTTAACCTCTGATCCTGTTTACCAAATTCATCTGCTCACTGTACAGCTTGTTGTCATTATCAAGCTGTGGAAGCCTTATCACAGGCACAGCCAGAGAAACCAAGAATGATTTGTAAATAACTTGGAATAGACTTTGGCGACAGAAATCACTTTTTCCCCCTAGTAGTGAGAGGGAATGCATTCAACTTAACATCCATCATAAATGAGCCATTTTACACTGTACAAATGACTCCATCGTCCTCTATCAATCATGATAATCCACCACTGGCTGGCGTTCAGCTGCAGTTCAACACATCGGTTCAGGAATCACAGCATGTCTCCTCCTCATTTTACTCCATCTGTTACTCTTAGAAACAGAGAGAGGCTTATGTTTGTTCTCGAAAAATTCTGCAGTGTTGCCGCACATGAAACATGCATCTCATTATCAAAAAACTCACAGTTACATTCATAAATCTCACATGCGTAAAAGGCAAAGAATAGAGCAGCTGAATGAGCGAAAGGAGAAGAATCTGCATCTGACAAAAATCAGATTTCTTTGTCAGATTGCAAATGCTAAATTTCTTCACTGCTGTCCACCGTAGGACTTTAACAGAAAATCAGATTTCAGCTGTCATGTGGTCCTGATTAGATCATGTCATTTGAAAATCTTGGTCACGAAGCCAAAAATGAGGTTGTAACGTCTTGTATAAATTCTGACACAATTAACTACTTAAAACCATGTTTCCCAGTGAATTTGGAGTTATTTGTGTATTATAAAGGCCACTATATGGTGTAAGTCTATGACCTTTAGTATTTCAGGTATTCCTGGCATTTCACGTGCCCCTTAAAATCAGCTGTAAATTTTAGAGGGGTCAGGGGCAGTCAGTAAAGCAGACAGAGCATCATGCAATCTTTATGTGACTTTCTAGAGCTGAGAATCATAAGCTTGCTGACTCAAATTTTTCAACACTACATCTTTTTATTAGACGCTCCATTGCAGAGCGACATGGAAGGCAAATGTTCAGCGGAATTAAAGGCAAACGTATGCTTGTAATAATAAAACTTGGATTGTGGAGGTTCACTTTCGAAATCGCATACACTGACTGACTGTAATCCATATGGCATATCCATATGGCATTTAATATTGCTAGATATAAAATCTGATCCAGTGTCAGTGAAATATTTTGACATTTACCAAGTGACACACAGTGTTGGGCCAATGAGAAAACGGTGTCCTTGTCTCATCTTAACCCGGACCTTTCTGCGTGCTTCCATAATGTTTTTAATGCCGTTATGATAGATGGAGCTTACAAAGCCCTTTACATGCTTGTCTGGAGAACACTCACGGAATTGTGCGCTTCTTTTGTTGGAGACAAAATCCACCCAAAAATAAAATCCACATGTTATTTCTATTATCTTCAATGGTTTAGCCCCAGAATTATGTACATAAAAAAGTCTCTTCCAACGCTAGAAAGAGACCAGACAGATCTTGGATGTCACTGGGAGACACTTTCTGGAGCTGCTCCACTGACAGTGAATAGGATACTGACTTTGTGGTTGTTAACAATAACCATGGGCAACTCTCCAGGGATATGGGCACATTTTCTGGTTTAGAAGCCAAGACAATGCCATGAATTGAGGCTTCTTTGGGTCCAAAGGCTCAAAGAAATTTTGAGTCACCAAAGACGGCCAATGAATTCGATTCAAATTTCTTTGTTTGTTTTTTCATTGTTTGATGATGTTAGGTTAGAACATTCACAAATATTGATTGATCTGCCCAGGACGAATCAAAGAGTATGATGTTATGATGTTGTGTTAAAGAGGTGTCTCGCCTCTTGGAAGCCTTTGTTCATAATCAACCCGACTGGGGTTTGGTCTAAATATACCTTGAACACCCCCAAACAGCTTTGAGGGTTCAATAAAGTTTCAGAGGATTTTGCATTTAAGACATTCTTTAAGACACAGTTGTGGCTTTCTACGTTAAAAAAAAACACAGTAAACACAGGGCAAGTATGTTTTCAATTTTCAGAAATGGTGATCGAAAAGCACGGCATTAACAGCGTCTTAAAAGGTTTGCTCTAAACATCAGGGAGATCCTCTGTTGCGTGTTCTCTCCCCAGTCTCTGAGAATAATTATTACTCCTACAGTATTATAAGCAGAGGGTAATTTCTCCCTCTGATCCTCTCAATGTGTTTACGTGAGATCAGCCCACCAGGCCCCTC
Source organism: Myripristis murdjan (assembly GCF_902150065.1). Lineage (NCBI taxonomy): Eukaryota > Metazoa > Chordata > Actinopteri > Holocentriformes > Holocentridae > Myripristis > Myripristis murdjan. Next base: position 17,808,538 of record NC_043983.1, on the reverse strand, counting down.
CAGAGGAGCGAGATCACTATCTGCCTCTTATTGAGCCCCTCCTCCCCCTTCTTCTCCACATCTGGCCTCATGCCAGAGGCTGCCACCATGCACACAGCAAAATACATGCAAGAATTCAGGGAGCACAGACAGTCGTTGGTGTGAAGTTTAGAGGTAGAGGTCGCCGGACACTCACGTCACACTGGAAAGGTTTCTCTCCTGTGTGGGTCCTCATGTGCTCATCCAGTCCTCTTTTCTGACTAAAGGCCTTGTTACATTCACTGCATTTATACGGCTTTTCCTGCAGGGATAGAAAAACACACACACACACACACACACACAGAGAGAGAGAGAATTAAAAGAAGTCACAGCATCTTTCAGTATGCAGCAAAACAGCACCACACATGGACACATATTGTACACATATGGACAAAACCTGGAAGTGAAATTATGTCCAAAATGTACCAAAGCGCACACACAAATGTACTGGTACACATATATAGGGCTGTGACCTCACGGTACAATATGTATCAAGATACATCGGCCATGACATGTGCATCATCATACACTGCAATACTCTAGAGAAGTGACTGAAAATGTATACTTAGTGCTTAAACTATAATCTGCTGCAAAATACCTTGGCAGTCTAATAAAATATAATATAACATATGATATGATAATTCGGGTGACTTAAAACTATGTTATGCAAAATTGTGATTCCAATTCATTTAAACACAGTGTACTAAATTGTAGATGTCATAACATATGAAAATGAAGCCCATAAACAATACATATTGATACAAGGTGCTTGAAAATCACTAAAAAAATATCACAACAGCCAGCTGTAGTGAGTTTTTTTTTTCATCAAATCAATTAAAAATGTACATATTCCTGAAATACACACATGCTCATGCACATACACACACACACACACACACACACACTCAAATCCTCTCACTTGGCTCTCCCTGTGAGTTTATGAAGATATGAAATGAGAGATTGTACAGCCCCTGCAGTAGGGAGGAAATGACCGGCATAGGGGCCATCAGAAACACATGGATTCCTCTAAAGAGAAAGGAAAACACGGCAGAGAAAAGCCCTTTGAACGTGTATCAGTGCACTGGCACTCTGGGGCTGTAGAATATCACTCCTCTGTCTCCACACCTCATCAGTTTACCAAAGAACATTTCCTCTGCGCCTTCTGGAGGCCGGTCTGGGTGTCAGTCAAAAGAGCTATCTTACTGTGAATGTGATTCCACAAAAACTGTAACTCTGCATGTGGGTGCGTACATGTGTGTGCACACGCACGTGTTCGACAGGGTGGACAACTTCACGGGGGAGGTGTGTGCCGACGTCTGAAGAGAAAAAGTGGTGACACTTGAAAGACTTTAGAGTTAAGAGAAATGAGAAGCACAGAGATAGTGGGACTTTGGGAGTATGGTTCCCAGTGTCAGTCTTTGGGAAGCTGTTTTTGACAAGTCTGGCTGATAGCAAAGGCTTTACCCATTTAAAGCTTAGTTGTCATGGGAACAGGGTGAATGCAGGAAGTAAGGGTCCTGGGAAAAGAGCTATCATGTGGGCGGGGCAAGGAGTGCCCAGTGACACAAGATACAAAAGGAGGTAAAGATCAGGTTCATTGCGTGTGTGTGTGTGTGTGTGTGTGTGTGTGTGTGTGTGTCTGTGAAATGCCTTGAAGAAATGGAGAATGTGTGACCGTCTGTTTGATGCAAATTTCCAGTTAAAACTACTGGTTTAACGAGGATCACTTTTCCCAGTAAAGACCTCTTCTTCCATACGGGAATAAAGGTTCTTGAATAACACAGACAAAAAAAACAAAAAACTATGAGGGGTCAAGGTTCAGAGGTCAGGAAACACATGGATGGACTTAAGCGATGTGTTGTACCCAGAATGCATCACTGTGACCCCGGTAACATCGAACATCTGTACCTGGTGACCTTCATTCTTCAGCAGCTGTTCACCTTTTGACCTTTGACCTGACCTTTCCTCTGAATCTGACCGGTCTGTGCATCGATGAGTGTGAGGATGGAGCTTTGTTTATTTACTCCAGGAGAGGCTTGCGTCTCATGTGCCATGTAAAATATGTGTGTGTTTGTAAAGTAACATGGCTACAAGATGTAACTGTACTCTTAAACATTAGGGTGTGAGCTGAAATTTTAAAAATTACTGGCCATATTTGGTCAGTAATTGGATTCATTATAGATTGTAAATAATGCAAAAAAGGCAAAATCGACCTACCAGCTGCCAACAACCCTCCTTTTTTATTCAGTAATGAAACAAAACGATCAAGTGTTAAAACTTTTCAAAGTTCACTAGAGTAATGACAAAAACACCCGGCCTTCATGCCAAAGCGGAAGAAATGCAACTTTGTTCACAGGAAAACAATTGTAACTGACATGTTTACAGCCACAAAACTTTGTCAGCATCACCGAGATCAAAATGAAAATGAATATAAATATGAACAGCCAAAATTTCAGCAGTGATAATCAGCGTCAAATGTGCGTCTCGTTGTAGCTGCCGATGATGCCGCATGTGGAGTAAACACAAAACTACAAACACATCCATCTCAAATCTTCTGTACATTAACAGTGAGCTGCAACTCCTTCCCTCTGCCAAGTGACATTTGTTTTGCCGAACAGTGACTTCATCTGGTTCTGCTGTTTGTAACCGTTCAGCCCATATTTCAGAGCAGTCACAGCGCTATGAGCAAAGGCAGAGCTGGGAACATTAGGAGCAAAGCATCAGTCAGTTTAATCAGTCGCTCACGGGGAAATTATACCTGCCTGTTTCTACTGAGACTTCAGCCCGGCCTGGATACCTACACTATCAAGACAATCTAACAGCAGAGCCCGGCGCTCTGGAAACTATTACAGGAAAACGTCACATAAAACGTTTGAATTAATACTGTTGACAAGGCCCTACTGTCACTGTCATAGCCATGTAAATTGATGATGGAAACCTATGATGAAATACATATTAAGTCTCATTCATCAAAAGTGACACTAACACACATACCCAGATGCACAGAGAGAGCTCATGGAAAGTGTCGCTTTGGTGGGGAAATTCAGCGGGTCAAGAAGTGGTGCAGGGAAAATGGGGAGCGTCCCTTCTCAGGAAATGACCTCATGACGTCCAGTAAGACCATACCTTTCCTCTCTCCACCCCGGGCTCTGACTCAGTTTACATTTGCATGCTCAGGGCATCAAAACAATGCCTGCTATGTCCTCTGTAGGCTCTGTGTGACCTCAATGCTGCTGTCAATAGATTCATCTGTTCTAAGATTATAAAGGGGTTAAACCACATCTCTGAATCAATGATCAACACAGTGTTTAATTCTCTCTACTGTTAGTGTCTGTGGTATCTTTCTCTTTTGTGTCTGTACAAACTATCAGAGGCTGTGTTATAGAAGCAGCGAGTTTGGGAATTAGCCCACGAGAAAAAAGTGACTTCAGGGTAGCTTATTGACAACACAGGGCTTCCTTCATCAGGCAAGATGTGTGAGCCTTTCTTCCTAAAAGCTTTACAGGTCAGAGGGATGGCTCAACAGAAAACCTGAAGCAGGTCACTCCAGATTAAATGATAAAGTTACTGGGACGCCTGGAAGTGGTATGGTATCCACTCACCTCTCTCTTCACTTTTGCCTAGTAGCTTTCTCATGCCTTCTTTCTCCTTTCGCTCACTTTTTCTCACTCGTTCTCTTACAACAGATTGCCCACACTTTTCTACATCTTTGAACTGCACATTAAATATGATGCTTTCACATTTTATGTGACATACTTTATTTTGTGGTCACTAAGACTTTTGTAATGGCTGTCTGGTTGACCGGTTAAAAACGTTCATCCACAAAACAGCACCAAAAGTTACTACTCTACCACGGTTTCCAGGAGCGTTTCTATATTAAAATAGCATACATTCACAACAGTCACTGTGTGCAACTGTTAGCTCACACTCACTCACGACAACATTCACACAACAAACAACAGTGACTCATCCATCATTTGAATTTTGCAAATAAGAACCACAAAAAAACAACGGTGAAGACAGCACTTTACAGCTGCTTTTGTTCCCTGAATCCAAGACAAATACAATATGTGATCAATAGTCATGATAAAAATGTTTAGCAAAATAATAGAGTTTATCACTTTTGCCATGATCATGCCACATTATTAGGTAGATAGCATCTTTTTAACATTCAAATCTCCCTAGTAACAATAATGAAACCTACAGCAATGTCATTACAGAACAGACAGCCTCTCTTTTTATGTTTGTAGGGCAACAGCATAACCACAAATATCCAAAATGGTTATGGTTGTGCATGATATCCTAACAATTTAAATCATTTGCTGTAGAATTATGTATTGCCATAAAACTTAGAATAACATATTTAACTGTTGACAGCTAGCCTGAAACCACACAATTTAACCAAACAACAGACATTTATCGCATTTCTATGACAATTAGTCAACAGCAAACAGCAAGAGTTAGCAGTTAGCAGCTGTGTCAAGCAGCAAGGGCAAGCCAGGATAAAACCAGAGGTAATGCAATTTGCCTCTGTAATAAATACCTACAATTTGTTTTTGGAATAAAATTGAAGGATAGAGAACACTTTGGAAAAGCTGAGAGTCAATTTATTGCAGGTTCATCCTCAAATACAGTATATTTTTTGTTCTCACTGTGGTTTATAGTACCTGTGTTCATGAAAATGAGTTCTATTTTTAAAAACTCTGACCACAATTTCCTTTTCTTTTCTCTTGGCAGTCATGACACTGGTAGTTAGTTCTCCTAACATAGATGTTAACCCTGCCTTGCAGGCTCGCCACAATACACATCATAATCATAATACCAACAATATACGCCGTCAACTGCCCAGTTAAACAACTGGGAAACTAAAACTTTTTCAATCTGCATCTTCATTGTCTTCATTTGCAGTATAGTTTCTGTTGTCTCATTTGGTTTTGTCACTAATTGCAGTTTGTATTGTGTCTGAGACATGGTAATATTTACAGTCATAGCACAACAGTAAAATTATTACCACAGCATCATCAGCTGATAGGTCAAGAAATTAAGACCAGTACATACTGTTTTTTTTATCTGGATGTAAGCTCAAACTGTGCACAGTTGGAAAAAGGGTGCCAACAGTGCACAGAAAATAATTTCCATGCAGGCAACAGTAGCAGCTGCCTAAACTGTGCATACAATAAAAACTCCTGACTGACAAGAGCGCAGAGAGGATATGGTATGAAAACTTACACGAGTGTGGGTGCGGATGTGCATCTTCAGACCATCGTTCTTGCTGAATGCTTTGTCACAGTAGGGGCACTGGTATGGACGCTCACCTAGACAAGAAAAACATCCATCAGTGTACTGTGCACAGGACTGTATCATCCCCATATGAAGCTGACACAGTACTGTACATGTTTTAAAGTAGGACTCCATCAAACTACAGGGGGTACTCACATTTTGATATAGGAAACACCACAAAAATTTATGGACACATTCTCAAATAGTAACACAAATCAACTACATATATGTATAAGCACAGATAAACGGATATTCTCTACCATGACTAAAAACATCGTAAGATAAATCTGCCCTGTCAGGTACAAGAAAGGGGGAAAAAAGGACATTGAGAAAACAATATTTTTGTATCATGGCCATGCAAAACTGATGGTTCTGTTTCCAGCCAGCCCGATGATCTAAGCTTCACAAATACTCTTGTGTGTGTGTGTTAGGGCTGTCAAAACTATCGATACTTCAATAAATATTTATACTAAACATTTGAAACGGTTCCAATACTTCTTTCCAACAGTATGGATAGCTGTGTTTTCTCTAAATCAAAAGTAAACCTTTTCTGCTCCGCTTCCTACCACACACACACGCAAACACACACACACACACACACACACACACACACACACACACACACACACACACACACACACACACAGAAAGAAAGACACAAACCGCATCACTGCCCACAGCCCCTCCTCACTTGCCGTCAGGTCAATAGGTTAGCTTCAAAAATGTACTACTTCTACTTTCAGGAGTGTACTCCTGAGGTAAAAATCTCTAGCTAAACATGGCAGAGCAGCAGAGCCTCCCTGACCAGCTTTGGTAGAAAAAGAAAACAGCAAAAGCACCATTTGGAGTTTTTTCTGCATTCTGAGTCTGACGAACATGGATAGGCCAAGGATGTCAGAAGACCAATATGCAAACAATGCTATAAAATAGTGCCAATAAAGGAGACTAACTTGGCAAATCACATTAAGAACCATCATCCTACTCTACATAAAGAATTTGGAGTTGGTGGAAAAATTAAACATTTACCATTAAAATGTGTACTACCCAACACACTAGCCAGTTTTGCTTAAGGTCTCCCTGAGTAACAGTTGAGTTGGGTGTAGGGTCTAGTAAATAGAGTGAGGTGCTGTTGTGCTTGACAACACAGGGCCTCCCTACATTAAATGAATACACAAGTACTTCATTTTTAATTAAAATCCATTTTATATGCTCCTTAATATAGTGTTATTTTTCCCCCGGTGGTATCAAAAATAGTATTTGTTTAAATTTAAATTGAATTAAAGTTTGAAATTCTAGTGTTGTGACAACCCTAGTGTGCATGTGCCCATAGGTGCCGTTGCTGACATGCTCTACTGCCACTGTAGTTTGACCACAGACCACAGATTTTGTCCATTGCTTTCTATGTGAGCTAGCATTGGCCCACATATAGGAGCACATCAGAGGCTGGGCGAGCACTGCGGCTTATCCCAGTTGGATCAAAAGCAGTCCAGCCAACCTCCTGGAGATCCTATCTGAACACGCAGCAGTGATGACAAAGAGGAAGTGACAAGCTGTCAGTCAAACGGCCTGCCGACACGTGGATCTGTTTACCCCTGGGCTGATCCACAGGCCAGATAAGAGCACCAGGGTTGATTACTAATCTATAGAAGGGATATGAGGTAACCCACAGAACCACAATGAAATGAACGTTCCAGGCAAAATACAGTACAATACTGAGTAGAAAAAAACTCTACTGAATTCATTTTAATAGATGAGCCTTTACATTTTACCATCAAACTCAGTTTAATATATATCATTAATGAAGATAAGATGAAAAATATATGTCAGTGAATCAAATACACTGTGTAATTTATCTTGGCTCAATTGTTTTAGTTCTAATGAAATAAGGGATTTTTGGAGAGCAAATTACACTTGTCTGAATTAAGACATACTCCTGCTATGGTGTAAATAGAGCAGCTCCTGGGGGACTCCAGGAGAGCAACAGTGACTTAATAAAATGCTGCCTGAAAGAGATACGGATAGCTGCACAATTGTCTGTGTTCTTGCAGTAGAGCAATCTAGTTTCTCATCCACTTCACATGGTGTAATCTCTCTTTAGTGACTAATAGTTGAACAGGCAAGCAAGTAATTTTATTGGTGGGGGAGATGGTTCGCCCCTTTAAGTAATAAGGTTAATTAGCTGTGTTTCCTTGGGATTCAAAATGCAAATATGCTTATTAAATCAGAGAAGCCACCCAGGGAGTATATTAGAAGAGTAATATTGCCCCACTGCTACAAACACATCTATGTTGGAGAGATATTTCACTTCTCTTGCTAACGGCAAGTGGATGACACTTAAATTCACTCTCTACTTAAGCAGTCAGGATGACGAGAATTTATTATGGTTGACGTCTTCATTGGCCATTTTCTATCATTTGATTCCATTATAAGTAAGGTAGCAAAGGCAAACATTTATATTTGTCTTAAGGAAACTTACCACAGTTGTTTTTAAATTAGTTGGATCTGCTATCATGCAGCAAATACAAAAGCTAGATTGTACGCCCACCATAAACTTCCCACAAGAGGGCTTCAGAGGAACACAGAGAGGAATGCTATGAAACAAACTAATGAAATGTGTATCCTAAGGTGAGTGTGGAAAGGGTTAACGTGACATATGTAGAGTAATTACACTTTCTGAAACATGTGCAGAGGGCAGCTCAGAATTCTGGCCAAAATCCCCTCCTACGTAATTTCAGCCTCTAGGAGGCCTTTTGTTGACAAACAGGAAAATCTGAATCCCAGATGTGTTTTGAGACAGAGGAGACCAAATCTTATGTCTTATGTAGCACGTTTGGTATCAGGTTAAGGCCCTGCACTAGCCTTGGGGAGTCCTGGGGAAGGCATTAGTGTGCTAATAGCATTGGAGCACAGTGTGCCAGTGTACTCTGTGGCTTGGATCGCATCCCTCCCAGGAGCTGGCTAGTGTCAGTAAATACATAGCACAGACAACCACACCCTGCAAACACAGAGGCTTACAATAAGTGCACGCCAATTCACCTACTTAACCTGTATAAGCTTAGGCTCTGGACATGTGCATCTGCATTATGAATCTATGACAAAATGCAAGAACAAGCTTGTCAATAGTCCATATCCCAATGGTGATATATGGACTCCTTGACTGATACATATGTCTAACTCACTCAAAAAAAAAAAAAAAAAAAAAAAAAAAAAAATGTGCTAAACTATGTCTCAGATATAATGGTACTCAATTCAAAGAAACTGAATCCATAAATGAAACAGGAAATAAACAAATGCTACTCTGGGGCTGAAGTGGTAACATTCTTGTTACATCCATGTCTTTTATTCACGCAAAAGGCTTAGTGTCTGTTCTGTTGAGCATTACTGTAACTAGAAACCCTCCACTTATTCTCCAGATTGAGCCAGATTGTTTGGGGATTATGAGGGGTGGCTGCAGCACTGAGCCAGGGTTTTATGTGTGTGGAGATGGTAACTGATTTAGCATGTGCTGAAACAGTACACCATCTCTTTGACCCTGGGTGTCTCCCCCACCCCCTGCTGCGGCCCTCACACTCCTTGTCTGCTAATCGATCCGTTTGGCACCCCTTGTGTGTGTGTATGGGTGTGTGTCTGGTTAGCAGATGGTCTGCTCTGTCGCCTGCCTGCCGCACAGCGTTCGTGTTATGGAGAACGCTTTGTAGCTTCAGGCCCTGGTCTGAAAGACATTAGTGCTGTCCGTCAGAAATTAATTCCTGGCTTCCTCCAGTCCAACCAGACAGTGGCCCTCCACTGTCCCTGTGTCTGCCCTGTGCCACATGCCGACAGAGGCCACTGAGGTAACGCGATATCAATGTGTTTGAGCCGATAAGAGATTGCCTTTGATCAGCCATAGAAACGCCCAACAACGTTTACACTTGACCTTTCTATTATGGCCAGGGTCTCGGTAGATTTCTCCATTTCCTCAAACAATTTTCTTAAACTTGCCCATGTGAAAGAACCTGTATCAGACGAGCCCACGCCCAATCCTCGCCAGACTCGCCTCACCACACATGCAACATATTCAAACTCAGAGTCTCGACACAGGGCCCAGAGCACCATCCACACATCCCAATTAACCATTTGCATGGTGCCCACATAAGACTCAAACCAGTGACAGAGAGGAGAGCCACCGACACTCATCATGGGGACAGACATGGCTATTCAGAACGTGGTGATTTTGCTTTACAAGACTGTAACCATGACCACGATCAAGACAAACAAAGTCTACCTAAGGAGGACCAGTTATTCCAGACTTCTGCCAGATGTATATTTGGACTTTGAGTTGCTTTGTCCTGAGACCATTTAAAGCTGCTGCACGTTGCATTTTTAAACATCAAAATATGTCTTAGTATAATTATTGTTGGCAATTCGAGGTAACTGGTAACTTATACCTGACACCAGGGGTATTGTTAGAGCTGATGTTTCTATAAACGTAGACCACATTTCCCATAAACCCCATTGCTTCCTGTTGAAAAGTATGATGTTGGTACTTCCTCCCTCATCCTGATTTCACTCCACAAGTGTTTTTTATTCAGTCTCTTTTTTGAACAGGATAAACATCTTGGGAGAGATTTTTCCTTTGCCTTTTCTGTTGTTCTGCCATTATTGCATCTGAAAGCTTTAGGTCCATTTGCACTGAGAACAGCAGTTGTCTGCCTGTTTGGTGCTGCAGAACAATCTGTATTTGTACAGTAAAGCAATTCAGCATAAAGTGCACAAAATAAAATGGAGAGCAGGTGTGAGAGTGCACTTTTTTCTAAGTTTGTGTCTCTCTTGGTATCTGATTTTCCTATTAACAATGTACAGTATTTTTTTAACACTACCTGTTATTGAATCTATCTACAGTAATAGAAATATCTAGCTTAAGCCTGACTGTAATTCCTTCCTGCTTAACTCTCTTTGGTATAATGTGAACATGCGCAGCACCAATCAGGCAGAATATGACTCAGAATATTTCAAAATTGCAAGGTTTTTTTTGTTTTTTTTTAATATTAAAATGTAACATGTAGCACATATAATAAACACTGCAAAACAAAGTAAAGAGGATCTCCTTATCATCTGTAATCTTAAAGCCACAACACCACTCCTGGCTCTACTTCTCTGAGTTCATATAGGTTGTTCATATAGGTTATAGGTTATATAGGCTATTTAGGCTCTAAGAGACAATCACAGTCATAGTCAAAGTCTGGAACAGACATGTCTGTCAGCTATTTCTGAGTTATGCAAATCAAACTAGCTTGATTTTGAAGACAATGACAGTCACTGTGCAACAAACACACATGATTCATACATCAGCTGATTACCCTCCCATCTATGTAATGATGAATGGAGTAACTGAATCAGCAGAATTTTTACAATAGTTTTTGCTTCATTTTTTTAACCTGCCTCCATGTTATATTTACAGAAAAACTCACCCATAAATAACAATGAGTACAACAAAGGCTACTTATATTTCTGATTTTTAAAGTTGTTACAATCAGAAAATTCCATGATTATTTACTTTTTGGTGTTTATTTTTCATTGATTAAGTTGATTTTTTGTTGGGCTAGTAAATACAGATTTTGGGCAAATTGGACTCTGACCTGGCAAGTGCACACTCTTAACACTGGCACAGTGTGCCTTTTTGGCTACTATTAGAAATAATTTTTTTAAAAAGCAGAGTAAAACCTGTAATCATAATATATGATGATCTCTTAAGTAGGGATTATGAAACTGAACTCAATAAATTATTTATGTGTTCAATCATTATGTGTAGCATGATGTCAGTATGATACTTGAGGCACCAGGTTCTGTCAACATTTCCTTTGGCACAGGTATTTTTCATAACCCTGCTGCTGTTATTTACCACATCAGGGCGCATTTTGGAAAATCCACTTACACTGCC